>NC_056725.1:1178553618-1178725188 GCF_019279795.1 Protopterus annectens | reverse complement strand
CCTTTGAGTAAATTACCACATAGGTGGTAATCCATTAAGTACAGAAGAAGTAATTAGGGACCTGGGGACCAAAGTTGATAGCAATCTCTCATTTGACAACCACGTGGCCAAAGTGGTTAGAAAAACATTTTATATAGCCCACCTAATCATGAAGGGTTTCACATCTAGATCAGGGGAGGTCATCGTGCCTCTTTACTCATCCCTCATCAGGCCCATAATTGAGTACAATGCCCCTTGGGATGTACCTTACCAGACACCTGCAGCAACTGGAAAGACCCCAAAAGTACCTCACCAAGAGGATCAAAGGGCTCAAACAGATGCCATATGCTGCCCGGTTAAAGAAACTCCAGCTCTACTCAGTGGCATACCGCCTGTTCAGAGGCGATCTGTGCCTGACGATAAAGCCATGTCCAACCCGAATTAATGGACATGCTACGGCGAGAGACTTGAACCTCAGCACTGAAATAAATAGGACATGCTGGAGGGACAGATTCATAACCCAGAGGCTCCCTTCACTCTGGAATAAAATCCCAGTCCAGGTTAGGCAGAGTCCCTCATTGACTCTCTTCAAGAGGAATCTTGATGAGTGGATGGGAGATCGTAGGTTTACCCCAGGTATCACTTCTGTGTCACTGTTAGACAGAGGCACAGTATACTAACCTCGAAAAAGGGCATAGCAAAATAAATTTAAAATGGGTGGCGAACGCCAAACACATTCTGGCTAGGCTTATAAATGCCCTAGGGCAGATAGCCTAGTATGAACCTATGAACCTATGATTCTGGTAAAGGAAGATAATGTCTGCGATTCCTCCTATAATTCACACCCTTGGAATTTATCAAGTAAGATCTCAGCCTGACACAGGTGCCTGTAATCTGTTCTATTCCATCAAAACCTTCTGTTGTCTGGATTCATACCGTCTCTCCTTCTCTCAACGGACGAAGTAATCTGCTCGATCTGTCGTAAATAGATTTCTGGATATTACACTTGTTAAAAGTACAGTTTTGTACCTACCATAAATGTAGATGTCCGATAGATATGCAACTGCAGTCATAACATATGGGTTGTCCTGCCTCAGGCAGCCCTCGGTCGGCCGGATTCCAAAGTCTGGGTCCGACGTCGGCTGATGTCGCATTTCTCTCAGACGTCAGAGTGGCTAGAGTACATAAGCATCAGCCGACGCCATTTTCTTCAGTGTTTCTTGCCCCAGATGCCAGGTGCCCTCCAAGGAAGGCTGAAATCAAATTGGAAGACAAAAAGAGGATTCCAGACAAGTAAATGAGCAATAAACAGATACACCATAACAGATATCCCCAGCTAAGAGAAACAGGGATAGGAGTGGACCCTAGGCATAGAGGGGTATGGAGGGAGGGAAAATCCGACTGCAGTTGCATAACTATCGGACATCTACATTTATGGTAGGTACAAAATTGTACTATGTCCTTCAAGAATGCAACTGCAGTCATAACATATGGGTAGAATACCATAGCTTAGCTGGGGCAGGAGGAATGCTCTAGGAAAAAGATGGTGTGGCAATCAAACCCTGCAGGACTGCCGAAGCAAAGCCTGCTCTGGATCTGGAGTATAGAGGGAGATTGTAGTGTTTGGAGAATGTATGCACGGAGCTCCATGTAGCAGCTTCTAGAATGTCCTTAGTAGGCACCCCTCTTAAGAATGCTGTAGAGGTGGCAGTAGCTCTGGTGGAATGTGGTCTGACATTGGCTGGAACAGTCTTTCCATGAAATGAATAACAGAATCTGATGCAATGTCCAATCCATTTTGAAATAGTCTGTTTTGAAATTGCTTTTCCTTGACTGCAGGGCGTAAGCCACAAAAAGTTGGTCAGACTTTCTACTGATCTTGGTTCTGTCCAGGTAGTATCGAAGTTGTCTGTGAATGCCCAAGGTATGTAACAGTCTTTCCCCCTTATTCTCAGGATTGGGGAAGAAAGCAGGCAGATGAATAGCTTGATTTAAAGAAACCCTAGATACCACCTTTGGCATAAAAGTAGGGTTGGTCCTTAATGAAACCCTGTCTCTGTGAAAAATTATGAACGGTGGTATAGCCATTAGGGCCTGTAGTTCCGAAACCCTTCTTGCTGAGGTAATTGCCAACAGGAAAGCTGTCTTCCATGAGAGAAATTGCAAGTCAACTGAAGCTGCTGGCTCAAATGGAGGTAGAGTCAGTTTTCTAGGACAAAATTGAGGTCCCAGGCTGGCACTGGAGCCTTTCTTGGTGGTTTAATGTTCTTGATTCCCCTGAGGAATTGCCTTAGCAAAGGATGTGAAAAGACAGGCGGATCAGTGTTATATCTAGCTGAAATAGCTGATGCATGTATCTTTATGGAAGAATATGAGAGTCCATTCTTTAGCATATCTGCCAAATATTCCAGGATGAGTGGGATGTTCAGTAATGATGCATCATGTCCCTTGCTGGTATTCCAAATCCTGAATCTCTTCCATTTTGCTAAGTAAACCTTTCTGGTGGATGGTCTTCAAGCCTCTGTTAGTATCCGCTGAACTTCCTTGGAGAGATAGGTTGAGATTATTCATGGGATCTCCCAGGCTGTTAGCTGCAGTGTCTGAAGGTTTGGATGCACTGTTTTGAAGTTGTGTTGAGTCAAAAGTAGAGGCCATTGGGGAAGGGCCCACTTCTTGGTGTGACATATGCTCCGTAGTAGTGGATACCAGTGTTGTCTTGGCCAGTCCGGAGCTATTAGGATCCCCTTGGGTCTCTCTGCTTTGATCTTTAGTAATACTGAGGTCATCAGTGGCAGAGGTGGGAATGCATAGATTTTTAGGGAGTTCCAGTTGAATGAGAGAGCATCTATTTTCCAAGCTTGTGGATGGTATGTCCTTGAGCAGAATTTTTGTAGATGAAAGTTGAGGTGAGAGGCAAATAGGTCTACTTCTGGCCTGCCCCATGTCGAAGTGAGCTGTGTGAAGATCTTCAGATGTAACCTCCACTCGTGTGGATCTGTGAAATTCCTGCTTAGGCTGTCCGCCAGCACATTGTCTTTGCCTGGAACAAACTGGGATTGTAACTGAATGTTTAGGCTCAGTGATTTTTCTCAAAGATGCATTGTCAGTCTGCAAAGGGGGTAAGAATGGGTGCCCCCTTGCTTGTTTATATACCACATCACAGTGGTGTTGTCTGTCCGTATCAGTAAATGGCCTTGCTGAAGTTGGTGTTGAAAGGCCTCGATGGCATGCATTGCTGCCAGCATTTCCTTTTGGTTTATGTGCAGATGTGTTTCCTTTGGAGACCATTGTCCTTGTATACACCTGCCTTCCATGTGCGCCCCCCATCCAAGGTCTGAGGCGTCTGTGGTTATGGTCTGTGTTATCTGTGGTTTTTTGAATGACATACCTGTGTTTGCCTGGCTTACCGAGGCCCACCATAGGAATTCCTTTTGTAGGCATGGAATGAGCGGTATGGTTGTCTCTAAGTTGTTGCTGTGCTGAGACCATAGGCTTTTTAGGTACCATTGAAGCTTTCTCATGTGTAGTCTTGCTAATGGAACCAGGAGAATGCAGGATGCCATGTAGGAATCTCCTTGCAGTCATCTGGGTAAGTTTTGCCAAACCTTTGAAATAATGAGTTAACTTGTCTTGCTTGTCTTCTGTTAGGTAAGCCATTTGAGAGGCTGTGTCTAATTTGGCTCCTAAGAAGATTATTTGCTGGGATGGCTGAAGTCTTGACTTTTGGAAGTTGACTTGTGTATCCCAGAGCTTGAAGTAATCGTATGACACAGTCCAAGTTTTTTGTCAACATCAATTTGTCGTCCGCTTGTATGAGGCAGTCGTCCAGGTACGGGTAAATTTGGATCCCCTGGAGCCTGCAATGAGCATTTACTGAAGCCAGGCATTTTGTGAATACTCTGGGCGCAGTAGATAAGCCAAATGGCAATGCTGAGAATTGATAATGCTCTGGCCCTGCAAGAAATCTGAGGTATCTTCTGCAGCTGTGTCTGATAAGGACATGCAGGTATGCCTCCTTGAGGTCCAGAGTAATCAGCCAAGACCCCTTGCCCAGCATGGGAAGGAGTTGCTGTAGAGTCAGCATTTTGAACTTTGGTACTATGAGAAAGGTGTTTAATGCGGACAAATCCAGTATTGGTCTCCATTGAGATTATTTTCTTGGAACAAGGAACAGTCTTGAGTAAAACCCCTGGCCTTGTTCTTGTTGTGGAACTCTTTCTATTGCTTTCATCCAAGTCAGCAGAGAGATTTGCTTGATAGCCTCTGCCCTCTGGTTTTGTGGTAGGTTTGGCATGCCTTGTTTTCTTGGTAAGGTATGAAAGTGGAACCTGTAACCTCGGTCTATAATGTCCAAAATCCATTTGTCCTTTGTCAGTCTGTGCCAATTGTCTGCAAACAGAGATAATTTCCTGCCCAAGGGAGCTTCTATTTGTTCCCTGGTAGGCAGAAGTAGAGGAAAGTCATTGAGATTGTGGGGCAGGTGAAACCCCTGTGTCACTTCTTTGGTTTGCTGGCTGCCATTGTCATCCCCTGTAAGGACCTCTGTATTGTCCTCTTCCTCGGCCACGTCTGTTTTTACCCCTTTGAAACTTTTCAGGATTAGGAAAGGACCAGTTTTTTGAAGGCCAATTCCTACTGAATCTGGGGGGTTGAACCTGGAGGAAATCTTTCACCGTCTGAACTGATTTTGCTTTTTCCTCGATGGACTTTAACACATCCTTAGCATTAGCACCAAAAAGCTTGTTCTTTTCCAAAGGTGCATCCAGACGTTTTGCCTTTACATGATCTGGTAGAGGTTGATCTTTTAACCATGCATGTCTACGAATGACTGCCCCTGTCATAGCTGCCCTACATGAAGCTTCCAGTGCATCATATCCACACTGCAGGAAGTGATTGCTTACTTGCTGAGAGTTATGTACAGCTTCCTGCAAAGACTTCCTGTCTAAAGGATCAGGAGAGGCCAATGTTTTCTGTAAATCTTCTAACAGGAAATCCTGATATTGTAACATATGAAAAAGGCAATTCAAAGCTCTCATAGATAAAGTAGTGGAGGTGTAAACCTTTTTACCCCATCTCTCTAATGACCTAGCTTCCCTGTTGGAGGGCAAAGGATTTTTAGAGGTGGAAACTGAAACACCTTTATGTCCCTGGGAAATAGTTTCCAAATCAGCAGTATGGGCCCTGAATAAATGGGAATGTGTTTCAGGGACCCTGTAATACCGGTCTGGCTTGGCTGGAGCAGGAGGGAGAGAGTCAGGGGTAACACTAGAGTCAGAATATAAATCATCCAAAACATCAAGCACAGGAGGAATAGCTAAGGGCCTGTGCTGGGGCTTTTTAAGGAAAGTCCGAAGGCGCTTTCTGGAATCAGAATATTCCTGGCCTTGCCACTTGAAATGTTCCCTCATGGCATGCAGAACTTCCCCAAAAGAAATATCCTCAGGAGGGGAGGCCGAGGGGATGGAATCCTCTGCATCCGAGTCCTCATAGGTCTGGAAGAGCTCTTCCTGGCCATCAGAGTGGACAGAGTCCTCAGAATCTTCATCTGAAGGAATAGGGTCAGAGGGTTCAACCCGGGGCCTTTTATCAGAAGGAGGCTGGGATCCTCTCTCAGGATGGGCCTGTGAACCTCTAATCATAGCAATTAAGTCAGCAGCCATAGTCATAATTTGTGTCTCTGGAGTAGGCTGAGGTAAGGCTTTAGCAGAAAGATGCTTGGTCTTGCTGGCCGCCTTAGCCATAGTGTAGGCCTTAATAGACATGGCCATAGGAAGCCTGGCAGCTCCACGTGCAGGAGTGACCTTATCTACAGCAATGTCTTGGGCATTTCCTCTGTTTCGGTATCCGGAGGAAAATCAATAACAGGCGGAGTGATATCCGGAATCGGGGTCGTCGGTAATGCGGTGTCTTCGGTTCGGAGCGGTGGAAAAACCGTCTCAGGGGGAACCGGAGCACTCGCGGTAGGTTTTGGAGTGGAGTCAGTGGTAGACGCGGGCCGAGGATGTCGGTCCCGGTCTTTCCGTTTCTTGGGAGTTTGCGATGTCGGAAGCTCCGACGGCATTGTATAGGCAAATTTTTCGCCGAAAAAATCTTCAGCGAACTCCGCCCGGCGCCTGAGAATGCGCTTGTTGAAGCGAGCGCAGGCTACACAGGCCGAGACGTCGTGGTCTGGGCCAAGGCAAGGAAGACAGTAAGAGTGGAAATCCTTATGAGGTATTTGTTTACCACAAGAAAGACAATTGTTAACTTTTTCAGTAATTTCTGACATCGACTGAGGCAAGAAAAGGTCCCCAACATGGTACTTAGCTTTTTTGATGACTTCGGAATCGAAGAATACAGGAGCTGACCGACCGGCACTTGCGAACTGCTTCTGCTTCGGGCACCGCGCAGCAAGAAAGACTGGAGAAAATGGCGTCGGCTGATGCTTATGTACTCCAGCCGCTCTGACGTCGGAGAGAAATGCGACATCAGCCGACGTCGGACCCAGACTTTGGAATCTGGCCAACCGAGGGCTGCCTGAGGCAGGACAACCCATATGTTATGACTGCAGTTGCATTCTTGAAGGACATCAATTGAGCCTTGATGGTTTTAGTGTTCTTAGATTTAGGCTGCAACAAACTTGAAGAAATTGGTAGAGTAGGTCTAGTTTGCCTGGAAAGTAGTCTTTCAGCAGGTGAGCCAAGAATATCATCACAGGGTATAATTTTGAGATTAAGCAAATTCAAGAATACATCGGTATTGTCAGGCTTTAACCTTTCAAGTACTTGCTTTGCACTTTGCACTGCATGTTCAGCTAGACCACTGAACTAAGGATATTCAGGACTACTTGTCACATGTACAAAGTCGCATTCTTTTGCAATTTTCTGAAACAACTGGCTAGTAAATTGAGTACTGTCAGAAAAAAGTTTGTGTGGACTACCATGAACTGAGAAATGACATTTCAACGTAGTAATAACAGCAGCTGAGGTTAGGTTAGGTAGCAGATCAGTCTCAAACCAATTCGAATAAGAGTCTACCAGAAAGTACAGTTTTGTACCTACCATAAATGTAGATGTCCGATAGGAATGCATCTGCAGTCATTACAAATGGGTTGTCCTGTCGTCAGGCAGCCCTTCGGTCGGCCGGATTCCAAAGTCTGGGTCTGGCCTCGGCTGGTGTCGCACTTCACCCGACGTCATAGCTGCAGTTATTCGGGTATAAAGGCATCAGCCGACGCCATTTTCCTCAGTGTTTCTTGCCCCAGATACCAGGTGCCCTCTTGGAAGGCTAAATTTGGATAAATGCCAATGATTCCAAATAGTAGAGAGCAAACACAAAAAATAAGCATGTATGTACATATATGCAAACAAATACACCATAATAGATCCCCCCCAAGCTAGCTGAAGGCTGGCAAATACCCTAGGAGTACCTCAGAGGGGAAGGTGGGTGGGTAATCCTGACTGCAGATGCATTCCTATCGGACATCTACATTTATGGTAGGTACAAAACTGTACTATGTCCTTCAAGGATGCATCTGCAGTCATTACAAATGGGTAGATTACCATAGCTAAGCACATGGATGAAGAAAGAGTAGAGATTATGGTGTAGCTAGGATCCCTTGCAACACAGCAGTGGCAAAACCTGCTCGGGATCTAGAGTATAAAGGTAAATTGTAATGCTTGGCAAATGTATGCACGGAGGTCCAAGTAGCAGCCTCTATAATGTCCTTGGTAGCCACTCCTGAAGAAAGCTGTGGTAGTGGCTGTAGCCCTTGTGGAGTGAGGCCTGATGTTCTCTGGGGTTTTCTTTCCATGGTAGGAGTAACAAAATCTAATGCAATTTCCTATCCATTTGGAGATTGTCTGTTTTGAAATTGGTTTTCCTTCCTTTCCTGTGGCATATGCTACCAGAAGCTGGTCAGTTTTTCTATTGGACTTAGTCCTGTCCAGGTAGTAGCGTAACTGTCTATGTACATCCAAGGTATGCAGAAGTCTTTCTCCCTGTTCTGTGGGTTTGGGAAGAATGTAGGTAGGTGGATAGCCTGATTTAATGACACTCTGGATACCACCTTAGGCATAAATGTAGGATTTGTTCTCATGGACACTATCTTGATGGAAGATCAGGAAGGGTTGCACTGCCATTAATGCCTGTAGTTCAGAGACCCTTCTTGCTGAAGTTATTGCCAGTAGGAAAGCAGTCTTCCAGGATAAGTATTGTAATTCTGCTGTTGCTGCTGGCTCGAAAGGAGGAAGTGTCAATTTTTCTAGCACAAAGTTCAAGTCCCATGCTGGCAATGGTGGTTTCCTGGGAGGTTTTACATTCTTAATTCCTCTCAGAAACTGTCTGAGCAGGGGATGTGAGAAGACAGGAGGATCCAAGCTGTATTGTGCTGAAATAGCTGATGCATGTATCTTGATGGAAGAATAGGACAGGCCTGTGTGGAAGAGCTCTGCCAAGTACTCTAGGATGTTGGCCATGTTTACCAGAGTCACATCTTCTCCCTTTGCAGTACTCCAAATGAGATATCTTTTCCATTTTGCTGCATAATTCTTTCTTGTTGAAGGTCTGCGAGCCTCCAGGATTATGTCTTTAACCCTTTGGGATAAATTTGGGTTATTTTCTGTTATGTAATGTTCCAGGCAGTTAGCTGCAGAGTTTTCAGGTTTGGATGCAGGATGTTGTAGTTGTTCTGTGTTAACAGTAATGGGATTAGGGGTAGTGTCCATATTTGTTCCCGAGCCATGCTCCTCAGCAATGGGTACCAATGTTGTCTTGGCCAGTCTGGAGCTATCAGGATGATCCTTGGACAGTCCTCTTTGATCTTCAGAAGCACCTTGTGCATCAAAGGAAGTAGTGGAAATGCGTATGCTATCAGGTTTTTCCAACTGAAAGATAGGGAGTCCACCTTCCAAGCAAGTGGGTGGTATGTCCTTGTGCAGAATTTCTTTAGCTGGTGGTTGAATGGGGATGCAAACAAGTCTATTTGTGGTAATCCCCATTTCCTTGTGATGGCTTTGAAGATGTCCGGATGAAGCATCCATTCGTGGGCATCTGTGGTTGTTCTGCTTAATATGTCTGCTAGAATGTTTTCTTTTCTGGTACAAAAATTGCTTGTAACTGAATGTTGTAGCTCAGGGCCACATCCCATAGGTCCAGTGCCAGCCGGCATAGAGGATATGAATGGGTGCCTCCCTGTTTGTTGATGTACCACATAACTGTGGTGTTGTCTGTCCTTATCAACTGACCTTCTTGGAGAAATGGTCTGAATGACTGGATTGCCAATTTTACTGCCAGCATTTCCTTTAGATTTATGTGTAGGCAGCTGGTCTTGAGTCCATAAGCCTTGTATGCACTTGCCCAGCATGTGTGCCCCCCAACCGAGGTCTGAGGCATCTGTCGTGATGGTTTGGCTTGGTTGGCTGTTGCAGAAGGGCAATCCTGCATTTGATTGACAGGCCTGAGCCCACCATAGGAACTCTTGTTTCAGGCATGGGATTATTGGAATTTTGGTTTCTAGGCTGTGCTTGTGTTGGGACCACAAATTCCTTAGGTACCACTGTAGCTTTCTCATATGCAGTCTGGCATGAGGGACCAGAATTATGCAGGATGCCATGAAGCCTAGAGCTTGCAGTACTTTTCTTGCAGTTAGGTGGTTCTGTTTTGTTAATGCCAAGAAGTAGAGAGGTAGTTGCTCTTTCTTTTCTGCAGTTAGGAATGCCATTTGTTTTGATATGTCCAGCTCTGCACCCAGAAAGGTTATTCTTTGGGATGGAATCAGCCTTGACTTTTTTATATTGACTGTATATCCCAAGGCTTGCAGCAGGTAAATGACTCTTTGTAAGTCTTCTGCTAGCTTGTTTTTGTTGTCCGCTTGTATCAAGCAGTCGTCCAGGTAGGGATAAATTTGGATTCCCTGAAGTCTGCAATGAGCAATTACTGATGCCAGGCATTTCGTGAACACTCTGGGCAGTAGATAAGCCAAAGGGCAATGCTGAAAATTGATAATGCTCTGATCCTGCAAGAAATCTGAGGTATCTTCTGCAAATTGGTCTTATGGGGACGTGCAGGTATGCCTCCTTGAGATCTAGAGTTACCAGCCAAGACTCCTTGCCCAGCATGGGAAGAAGCTGCTGTAGGGTCAGCATTTTGAATTTTGGAACAATAAAGAATGTGTTTAAAGCGGACAGGTCTAGAATGGGTCTCCATTTGTTTTCTTTTCTTGGTACCAGGAAGAGTCTGGAGTAGAATCCCTTTCCTTGCTCCATAGATGGTACCTTTTCCACAGCTCTCATTCTTAATAGCTGAGATATTTGTTTTAGAGCTTCTGTCCTTTGAGTAGGTGGTAGGTTTGGCATTCCTCTCTTCCCTGGTAGAGTATGGAAATGGAACCTGTAACCTTGGTCTATAGTTTGCAAAATCCATTTTTCCCTTGTGATGCAATGCCAGTTTTTTGAAAATAAGGTTCATTTTCCGCCTAAGGGTGCTTCTAGTTGTTCCCTGGTAGGCGGTGCCACTGTCAAGTCACTGTGATTGAGGTGTTGTAGTGGTGGTGGCTGCGTCTGTGCCTCGCTGGTTGTTACCTTGCCATTGGCGTCCCCTGTAGGCACCCCTGGATTGGTTTCTGCCTCTAGAGCACCTATTCCTGCCTCTCTGAGCCTTTGAGGAGTCCGGAAAGGACCAATTCTTGGAGGGCCAGTTCCTGCTAAACCTTGGAGGTTGAACCTGTAAGAAATCTTTCACCGTTTGTACAGATTTCGCCTTCTCTTCCATCTTTTTTAGTACCTGCTGAGCAGGGGAACCAAATAAATTGACCTTGTCCATGGGTGCATCCAAAAGCTTTGATTTGACATGGTCTGGTAATGCCTGTTCTTTCAACCATGCATGTCTCCTGATAACTGTGCCAGTCATGGCTGATCTAAAGGAAGCCTCCAGTGCATCATAGCCACATTTTAAAGAATGGTTACTAACCTGCTGTATGTTATGTACCATTTCCTGAACATATTTTTTATCTAAAGATTCTTCAGAGGAAAGCTTTTTAGTTAACTGGTCAAGCATAAACTCTTGATATTGAATCATATGAAATTGACAGTTCAAAGCCCTAGCTGACAAGGTAGCAGAAGTGTAAACTTTTTTACCCCATCTCTAAGGACCTGGATTCCCTTTCAGAGGGGAGGGGGTTCTTAGTAGAAGTAGCAGCTACAGCTTTAGGGCCCTGGGCGATAGTCTCTGGATCTGCAAAAGGAGCCTTGTATAAATGGTGATGAGTGTCCGGGACCCTGTAGAACCTATCGGGCTTAGCAGGAGCTGGAGGTAATGAATCAGGAGCAGTGCAAGCATCATTAAATGCATCATCTACAACAGAAAGAACTGGAGGTATAGCTAAAGGCCTATGTTGTGGCAAATGTAGAAAGGTTCTAAGCCTTTTTCTGGAGTCTGAGAAATCTTGGCCCTGCCACTGAAATTGTTCCCTCATAGCATGCAAGGTTTCCCCAAAGGAAAATTCCTCAGGTGGAGAGGCTGAAGGAATGGACTCTTCCGCATCAGAGTCTTCGTAAGGAGAATAAGAAGCCTCAGGAAGGTCTGTATGTTCTGATTCAACAGAGGAACCATCAGAGGATACTGGCTCAGAGGGCTCTGCTCTAGGTCTCTTTTCTGGAGGTGGGAGAGAGGACCTGTCTGGATGAGGCTGGGATCCACGAATTAAAGAAATTAAATCCTCAGCCAAAGAAAGCATATGAGAGCTAGTGCTGGGCCTGTGTGTGGGGGGTTTGGCAGGCACAGTTTTTGAAGCTTTGGCTGCTTTAGCCCTGGCAAAGGCCTTAATAGACATGGCTGCAGGAGGCCTAGCAGCTCCACGTGCAGGGGTTGAAATGTCCAGGGGAATTGTGTCTGATAATTCCTGAGAAACCGCAGCAGAAGGCTGGATTTCAGAAGCTGATTCTACCAGGTTAGAGGAGGCCTCGGTAGAAGGCATGGTTTCGGCTGGAGAAAGAACCGCTTGCTCTGTTTCGGCCGAAACCGAGACACTCGCGGTTTGCTTAATCGCTGTTTCGGCCGAGACCGCGGACCGCGAGTGTCGGTCCTTTTCTTTCCGTTTTTTGGAAATTTGCGTTGTCGGAGGGTCCGACGGCATAATGTAGGCAAAATCAGAGCCGAAAGTTTGTTCAGCAAACTCCGAGCGACGTCTAAGCGTCCGTCGGTTAAAAGAAGCGCAGGCTAGTCAAGTTGCTACGTCGTGGTCTGGGCCTAAGCAATGTATACAGTAGGAGTGGAAATCTTTATGAGGTATTTGTTTCCCACAAGATAAACAGTTATTCACTTCCTCTGACATCGGCTGAGGCAAGAGAGAGTCCCCAACGGGGTACTTAGCTTTTTAGAAGTCTTCGAAGTAGTATTCGGTAGTAGTAATCTCTGGATCTGACCGACCGGCACTTGCGAACAGCTTCTGCTTCGGCCACGCCGGCAAGAAAGACTGAGGAAAATGGCGTTGGCTGATGCCTTTATACCCGAATAACTGCAGCTATGACGTCGGGTGAAGTGCGACACCAGCCGAGGCCAGACCCAGACTTTGGAATCCGGCCGACCGAAGGGCTGCCTGACGACAGGACAACCCATTTGTAATGACTGCAGATGCATCCTTGAAGGACATCTAAGTAGTGTTGCCTGCTCCACTCAAAGCTATCAGTTGCTACAGTAGACCAAGGTAGTTCAGGAACTGGACTTCGCTGAAGTGGTTCTCATTGCAAATGCAATCTAGTACTATTGCATACTGAACAAAAAGAAAAAGTACAGTTGTGTACACTTACCATAAATGTAGATGTTCAAGTTTATTCACTGTTGCAGTCATTACATTTGGGTTATCTGCCTGCAGGTAGCCCTCAGCTGGCCTGAATACCAGAGTCTTGAATTCCTGCATCGGATGCTGCCTCTTCTTCCATGACGTCAGGTCATCAGGGGCATAAAACATGCAGCTGATGCCATTACATCAGTTTTTCTTGCCCCAGATGTCAGGTGCCCCCATAATGGGAAGCAATTATATGTTATGTTACACCTCCAACAAAAAACAAATACACCAGAAAGCTTAAATACACCAATCAAGAAGGAAAGGTAGAGCCAACAGAAGTCAGGGGGCCGGAGGGAGGGTAACCAGGACTGCAACAGTGAAAACACTCGAACATCAACATTTATGGTAAGTGTACACAACTGTACTATGTTCTTTGTGTTTCAATGTTGCAGTCATTACATTTGGGTTGATTCCCAAAGCTAAGAAAGGGAGGAGGAAGTCAGAGAGCATTAGGACAAGCTAATAAGACCTGCATGACTGCAGTGGCAAAACCAGCTCTGGATTTAGAAAAAAATAGGCATGTGGTAATGCTTTGAAGGTATGTACTCAACTCCAGGTAGCAGCTTCTAGGATGTCCCTGGTAGGGACTCCACTGAGGAAGGCTGTAGAGGTAGATGAAGCTCTGGTGGAAATTGATCTTATCCCCTGTGGGGCAGGTTTTCCATGGTGCTTATAGCAGAAATGAATGCAATGGGCTATACATTTAGAAATGGTTTGCTTTGAAATGGCCTTCCCTTCTGCCCCTGCAGCAAACCCAACAGCTGTTCAGATTTTCTGAGAGGCTTAGTCCTATCCAAATAAAATCTAAGTTCTCTGTGCATATCCAAAGAGTGCAGTATTCGTTCACCTTTGTTTTATGGATTCGGGAAAAAGGTAGGCAAATGAATGGACTGATTTAGGGCCACACTAGACACCACCTTGTGCATAAAGGAAGGATTCGTCCCCGTCTCCATGGAAGATAATAATGAAGGGCTCCACTGCCATGAGGGCCTGTAATTCACTCTTCTTGCTGAAGTGACGGCTAGAAGAAAGGCTGTTTTCCAAGAAAGGAATTTCAACTCTGCAGTTGCAGCTGGTTCAAATGGAGGGAGAGTGAGCTTTTCCAATACAAAGTTAAGGTCCCAGGCTGGAGTAAGCGTTCGCCTGGGGGGGGGTCTTAAATTTTTGACCCCTTGGAGGAATTGCTTTAGCAGGGGGTGAGAGAAGAGGGGTGGTTCAGTATTATAATGTGCTGAAATGGCAAAGGCATGAATTTTAATTGACAAGAAGGATAGGCCCTTGTGGAGCATTTCTGTTAAGTACTGAAGAATATGAGGTAAGCTGGGCATCATTGTACCCATCCACTGATTCTGGCTCCAGGAACAGTACCTTTTCCACTTTTCAGCATAAGATTTTCTTGTACTATGCCTCCTTGCTTCCAGAATGACATCTAGCACCTGCTTACTGAGAAATGCTATTGGAGAACTCAAGGAATTAGCCAGGCTGCAAGGTTCAGGGTTTGAAGCAGAGGGTGCAGAATCTGGCCCGCCTGCTAGGACAGCAGGGAAGGTGTCTGAGGTACATGCCATGGTTCCACCAGTATCATACTGCGCAAGAGGGGGTAACAATGCTGGCGTGGCCAGTCTGGTGCAATCAGTACTGTCCTTTACTTGTCCTGTTTGATCTTTAGCAGAACCTTCAAGAGGAGAGACAGAGGGGGAAAGGCATAAACTGAGAGGCTTTCCCGGGTAAAGGACAGGGCATCCACTTTCCAAGCTTGACTGTGGGGAATCCTTGTGCAGAATTTCTCCAACTGGTAGTTTTGAGGGGAGGCAAATAGGTCTATCTCTGGAGTCCCCCATTTGTTCCTCAAGAGGTTGAAAATTTTTGGTTCCAGTTTCCATTCGTGTGGGTTCATGAGATTTCTGCTTAGGTCGTCTGCCAGTGAATTTAGCTTGCCTGGCAGGAATGGAGCTTGTAGGTGCACTTGGTAGCTCAAGGCTGTATTCCACAGAGCCATGGCTAGTCTGCAGACAGGGTACGAGTGGGCTCCCCCTGCTTGTTTATGTACCACATAACTGTGGTGTTGTCTGTCTTTACCAATAATTGTCCTGGAAGGATGTGGTCTTTGAAGGCTGCCAGGGAATTCTGTACAACTAACATTTCTTTTTGGTTGATATGCAGGTGCATCTGACTCGGGTTCCATTTGCCCTGAATGCACTGCCCTGCCAAGTGAGCCCTCCATGCATAGTCTGATGAGTCTGTTGTTGGGGTTTGGGTGGCAGGGGGTAGAGTGAAAGGGAGCCAATTGTTGTGGTAGCAAGCCTCTGCCCACCAAAGGAACTGTCTTTATACAAGGAATGATAGGAATCAATGATTCCAGGTCCCGAGAATGTTGGCACCATAGGCTTTTTAGATACCACTGTAGTTTCCTCATATGCAGTCTTGCATATGGAATTAGTAGAATGCAAGAAGCCATGTACCCCAGGGCTTGAAGAAATTTCCTTGCAGATAGCTGGGTCTTTGTGGCCAGTAGTTTGAAGAAGGCTGTCAAATAAACTTGTTTCTTTAGAGTGAGGAAAGCCATCTGGGAAGTTGTGTTCAAGCTTGCTCCCAGGAATACAATTTGTTGGCAGGGTACTAGGTGAGATTTCTTTTCGTTTATGGTGTACCCCAATGAGGTTAGAAGCTTCTTTATGAATGCCAAATGTTTTAATAAAAAGTCCTGGCTTTCTGCCTGAAGCAGACAATCGTCCATGTATGGGTATATTTGAATATTTCTCTGCCTGCAAAATGCAATGGCTGGAGCTAGACACTTTGCGAATACCTTGGGCGCAGTAGATAAGCCAAAGGGAACTGCAGAGAACTGACAGTGCACGGAGCCTGCCCTGAAGCATAGGTATTTTCTGCAAGATTCTCTTATTGGAATGTGCAAGTAAGCTTTCTTTAAGTCTAAGGTTGCCAACCAGGCATCTTTGCCTAGCATAGGAAGCAGCTGTTGAAGTGTTAGCATTTTGAATTTTGGGATTACCAAAAAGGTGTTTAGAATAGAGAGGTCCAGGATAGGACGCCAGGAGCTGTCTTTTCTGGGTACCTGGAAAAGTCTTGAATAAAAACCTTGTCCCCTTTCTTCTGCTGGGACAGACTGAATAGCCCTGATACTTAAGAGAGAGAACCTGCTGTTGAGCCTCTGCCCACTGATTTGGGGGTAGGTCTGGCCAACCACTTGGGGTTGGCAGGGTGTGGAAGTGGAATGTGTATCCTTGGAAAACTATATTTACAACCCATTTGTCCTGGGTTATGAGTTCCCAGTTTGTTTGCATGCAGGGCGAGCTTTCCTCCTAAGGGAGCAGGCAGTTGAGCACGGCTTGAAAGGGTTAAGGTTAAGACATTCTGACACTTTTCCATAGGGGGGTGTCTTACTACTTCCTGCTTCGGATGTGGAAGCCCCCCACTGCTTAGGGCTGTGCATAGCCTGAGACTGTAACCTAGGTGATCTGCTGTTCCTGGGTTTGGACTGAAGGCCTGGAAGAGACTGGAAAGGACCAATTCCTTGTAGGCCAATGCCTACTAAATTTGGGAGGCTGTGCTTGCAGGAAATCTTTAACAGTTTGCATAGATTTAGCTTTTTCCTCCATGTTTTTGAGGACTTTTTCTGCTTTATTGCCAAACAGGCGGTCTTGGTTTAAGGGAGCATCCAGTAATTTAGCTTTAACATGATCTGGCAAGATTTGCTCCTCAAGCCAAGCATCCCTTCTAAGTACAGAACCAGTGACAGCAGCCCGGCAAGATGCTTCTAAAGAATCAAAACCACATTGCAAAGTATGTTTACCAACTTGTTCAGCAGAATGCATTAAATCTTGTTATTCTTTGTGTTCAGCACAGTCAGGAATCAACATCATTTTCTGTTTAAGTGGTCCCATAATATGCTGCTGGTACTTTAACATATGAAACTGGCAATTTAAATCCCTAATGGCCAAAGTAGCAGAAGTGTATACCTTCTTACCCCATCTGTCCAAGGCTCTAGAATCTCTATCAGAAGGGGTAGGATTCTTGGCAGTAGTAGCCTTGATGCCCTTTGGACCTTGGGAAATGGTCTCTGGATCCGCAGTAGGATTCTTAAGTGGAACTTGAGAGAGTCAGGTACTCTGTAATACCAGTCATGTTTTCTGGGAGCTGGAGGTAAAGTGTCTGGGGACAGGCTAGATTCCAAGAAAGCATCATCTACAATGTCCAGAACAGGAGGGATAGCTAAAGGCCTGTGATGATTAAGGAGTAAGAATTCCCTAAGCCTCTTTTTGGAGTTAGAGTAATCCTGGCTTTCCCAGCGGAAATGCTCCCTAAGAGTGTGCAAAGTTTCACCAAAAGAAAAATCTTCTGGAGGGGAAGCAGAGGGAATGGAATCCTATGCATCAAAATCCTCACAGGTAGATAAGGGCAAATCCTGGTAATCAGAAGAAACAGAAATATCAGAATCCTGATCAGAAGAATCAGAAGGAAAATCAGTTATAGGTCTCTTAGAGGGGGAAGGCTCTCTTCCCATAATTAGAGTAACAAGGTCTTCAGCCATTCTAAGCATTTGTTTTTAGGCATATGGGCCTGACCATGCGGTTTGGACGTTGGTTTTCTAGGCGTGGGTCGAGTTTTAGGCCTGGATGAATAAGATGGTGTCTGTTTAAAATGCAAGTTTGTAGGCCTGAATACACCCTCAGAAGCCGGTGCCTGCACAGCAGCTCCAGACCCATCCAAGGTAGAGACAGCCGCAGGTTCCATAGTCGAAGAAGCATCTCGCGGCATACCAGACTCCGAATGGGTCTCAGTAAAGGCCTGCGAATCTGAAGTAGCGTGTATCAGGGGCTGCGAAAGCGCCTCACTGAGTATTGGCGACTAGCTTAACGGAAGCGTCATCGGAAGTTTTGGACCTATGCGGTCTGTCTCTGTCTTTATCCTTATGTTTTTTAGAATATCGGTAGTCGGATGGCTTACCGAAGCCATGTCTGGATAGTTATACCGAGTACCAAAATCATTTGCTGCAAAAATAGAAGGACGACGAATAGTTCGGGGGTTGAATAAGGCACAAAACCGACAGCAAGGGACGTCATGGTCTGGGCCTAAGCAAGGAATGCAGTACGAATGAAAATCTTTTTGAGGTATTTGCTTTCCACAGGTAAGACAATTGTTAACTTTTGCTGACATCGGTTAAGAGCAAGAAAAAGGATCCCCAACGGGGTACTTAGCTTTTTTGAAGACTTCGGTTCTGAAACTCGAAAATGAAAATTTCAGGAGTCTGCCAACTGGCACTTGCGAACTGCTTCTGCTTCGGGCATCGCGCGGCAAGAAAGACTGACGTAATGGCGTCAGCTGCATGTTTTATAACCGACGACCTGACGTCATGGAAGAAGAGAGAGCATCCGACTCAGGAATCCAATACTCTGGTATTCAGGCCGGCTGAGGGCTACCTGCAGGCAGATAACCCAAATGCAATGACTGTAACAGTGAAACACGAAGAACATCTATCAATGTCTTTTGGTAATGAAGGCCAAAATACTAATTCTCTTCCTCTTCTTAGTGAATGTGGACCCTGGGTGACCATGATGCAAAATCTAGATATACTGTTGTTGTAAGGAAGCAGGAACAACAGTTTTAGGACCTTTGAAAATAATGCCATCTTCCATCAACAATTCATCTCTGCAAGGAAAATACATTTGCACTTCAGGTGATACACTAGATTGCTTTGACGGCCGTCCGATATTAACATAGCGATTGAGCTTCTGCAAAATTAGATCAGTCTGAGTGTGATCTCTTAACTTATCAAGTCTAGCAATAGAAAAATTCTGCACTGACATCACATCAAACCCAAAAGTCTCTCCGTTAAGCTCTTCTTTTGTACTTCTGGGCGATGTGGATAAGGTATTAGCCAGACAGATCAATATGCCTTTAATGTAGCTCACTTTGAAATTGTACTTTTGCAATTTGAGCATCATTCTTTGTAATCTTGATGGAGCAGAATGCATAGGCTTCTTTAGAATAGTAACTATAGGCTGATGATCAGTTTCAATCTGAATAGCTCGACCATAAATATAAATCAGGAAACTTGGAACATGCAAATACTATTGCCAAAGGTTTGTTCTCAATTTGAGCATACTGCATCTCAGTTTGGGTTAGTGTTCTAGATGCACAGGCTACTGGTCTTCCCTCTTGAAGTATAACTGTGCCTAGACCAAATTTTGAAGTATCACAAGACAGAGTAACTGGTTTGTTCACATCATAGTATCTTAATGCAAGTGGGGTGGCAATTTTCTGCTCGAGGTCTTCAAATGCCTTCTGGTGTTGTTTCAACCATGACCATGCAACATTTTTGCGTGTGAGCTGTCAACTCACTGAAGTTTGGCATAAATTTGCCTAACTAGTTGACCATGCCCAGAAAATGCTGTAAAACTTGAACATTTATCTGGTGCTGACATTTCAAGTATAGTTGCTTGTTTGGTAGGGTCTGGTCTCAAGTCTGGACTTGTAAACAAATGACCTACGTAAGTAACTTTTGGATGTCTGAATTTGAACTTCAGAGGACCGAGCTTCAAAATTTACTTTACATGCTCTGTCTAGAACTTTCTTGAGATTTCTGTCATGCTCTCCTTCACCATTGCTTCCAACCAACAGATCATTTACTATTATGGCACAATGATAACCCATAAAAATTTATTCCACTGCATGCTGAAAAACTTCACTTGCAGAATGTATTCCAAATGGCATCCTTAGGAATCTGTATCTGCCAAATGGAGTACCAAAAGTAGTTAGAAATGAGGATTTGCGATCCAGCATCACTTGCCAAAACAAACTCCTTGCAACCAAAATAGAAATAATACAGTGGCATTCGGTATTAGAGCTGCAACCTCTTTGACTGGGAACACTGGATGATGTAGTCTCACTAATGCTTTGTTCAAATGTCTTGGGTCAATGCATATTATGATTTCATCTGAGCCATTTTTTGTGAGTGGCTACTATGGATAACACTCACTCAGCTGGTTCTGTGACTCGACAAATCACACCTTGTTGCACCATTTTATCCAACCGAGCCTTAACTTTATCTTGCATAGCTATCAGAACTCTTCTTGCTGGTCTGACTACTGGAATGACCTCTGTGTCTGACTTCATGGAATGCACAACTGGAAGTTTACCTAACTTGTCACTGAAAACATCACCATACTCTGAGAAAATGGCTTCTGAAAAATTGGAAATGCACTTATGTGATGAATTTCTTTAACAAAAGAAAGCAGATTCATTCTTAAACTATCTTTGAGACCCAATAACGATTGCACTGGTCTTCGGACTACATAGAACAACAAGTTGTAACAGTTCTCGGCCAAATAACATAAAAGTATCACTGAACCTTCGGTTTAATTTCTTCACCTCCATAAGCAACAAGTCTCGCACTACTGGTTACACTGAGATGTTCATAACAAATGTGTCTGCTGATATAACACTACACTTTGAACCAGTGTCTACTTTGGGCTCTGTGGATCTTCCATTAATTCAGACAGTACAAAACACTTCAACTTCTTGTTAATTTCACTGCATCAACTCTTTCACCAAACACTGATGCACCACCTACATAGAAAGCTGACTGCTTCGGCTCTACTTGATCAACTTGCTATTTTGTGTGATCATTTTTTACAACTGTGTGAGGCTTACTTGATTAGCAAAACTTTTGGAAACAGTTCCATTTTTTACACTTGTGACATTGCCGACCAAATGCTAAACACTTCTCTCTTTTAGACTCATGATTCCACCTGTTCCACCTTGGATCTTGGATAGGCAATAGGTGCCAATTGTGGAAATAAGGGTAGAACTTGGCTAGGCTTGTAACGGTCCTAGGGCCATTAGCCTAGTAACTTCCTATGATTCACACCACAATTGCAACAGTTAACAATAAAGCTAGACTTGGGTTTTGCTGTTTCATGCATATACTGCACTGAGCTGGCATTTGAGCTTGCATCTTTCTTGGAATGTTTTAGAACACCTCATGGCTTCTTTGGAAACCCTGTAGCTGCCACGTGCTTAAGGTCTGCTCTTGTTTGCCACGTGTTGCATGCTATCTACATGTGCTCTGCAGCCAACTGAAACCATGCTCTTGTCACCCGCAAGCATACTTGTGTGTTTCTCTGTCACCTCGTGGATTCGACAAGTCTCTATGGCCTTGCTCAATGTTAAATCACTGTCACAAAGTAATATCTTTCTCACAGCAGCACTGCTAATACCACGTACAAGCCTGTCCTTTATCAGCTCATCTTTTAAATCACCAAACCGACACGCTTTAGCTCAGTTTAATTCAGTTAAACAAGCTGCAAATGTTTCCCCTGGTTTCTGATCTCGTGTAAAACAAATGCCTCTCTAATGTAACATTCGTCTGGGGGTTACACATTTCTTTGAACTTGCACTTCAAACACTTGGGGTCTTCCCTTGATTCAGCTTATACAATAACATGGCGGTCTGCACCTTCTCCTTCATATACTGCTGGTGCATACACAAATGAACACTCTCTTTCTATGGCCTCTGACCTTGCTAGGTTTAGCAAAATGAATGCCTTTGTGCGTGCATCTTTATCTGCATAAGCTGCTTGTATAAAAATATTGTACTCTTGCTCAAATATTCTCCAGTTCTCTGCAATATTCTGATCAAATACAAATGGTAGGGGTTTTTGAAATCCATCCGCCATATTAACACATACCAGCAAAGGGTTTTCCAAATCAGCATAAACATACACACATGCACATATGCCAGAACTAATGCCAGTAATTGTCCAATGTCTTTGTACGCTGAACTTACACCTTTGTTGGGCTTTTCAGATTTATGCAAATAAACAAACTCGTAGTACTTTCGAATAACTGGACTTGGCGAAATCAACTTCTCGGGTGTTTTGACAGATTTGTAATGTCGTGGTAAGGGCAAAAATGAGTCATTTATCATCATCTGCTAAAGTCATTTATCATCATTTTAAGAAACATTCAAGAATTTTATCATCTGACTTAATAACTCACGAGCACTGTAATACTCTTGTAATGTCGTCTTTGGCAAGAAAACACTTCTTATCAGTGTAAGAAACATGTCAAGTAACAGCATAATGTGAATAAATCGAACATCTGTTGCCTTAAACTCACTAACTTTTCGAAGTAATTGCACTTATAACACCTTTTACCTCTCCCACATCACATTCTTCTCTGTCCTCTCCTCATATTTCTAACTTCTAAAAAAAGAAGCTTGTTTTTTATCTGTGCATAATGTTTTACTTATATGTTTTTTTCATCTGAAATGCCTGTACTTTTAATATGTTTAGACTACATGAATATCACTTTTGTAAATCATTACCTAGGATTAGAAATGTTATGTCTTTTTTAGCAAACTGTGTATTATCTCTGTATTTTTCACTGTTCTACTACTTTATTTACTTTTGTATAACTATTGTAAAATTGTCTATATCCTGTGGAGCTTTTCTCCCAGGGCCTCCACTGAAAACGGGCTCTTCCAGGCCCAGTGGACTATCCCGGTCATCAAATTATAATGAATGAACGAATGAATGAATAAATAAAACAAACTGCATACAACACACTGAAATGTCCCCAAAATGGCAGTACCTTGCTAGTCAACTCTCTACAGTACAAGAAGCACTCTGTAATGGTGGCACTTTGTGAACTGACACACCCACCACAAGAAACTTTTCGAAATGGCTATACTTTGACTGTATTACCCAAAATAGTTGCACTCTGCACACACTAAACTCTTCAAAATACATGCACAGTAATAAGCACAGACTGTAAGCACTTTTACACACTGACATACTTCGAATAATTCTAGTTATACACTTGATAAAATGCAAAGTCGTAGTTGTGCCCAAACACAGCACTTTGCCAAAAGACATACAGTTGTTTTGCTTTACTTTGCTTAATGTGCCCCTTTTCTTATTACATTAGTTTTGCTCATTTAAGCCCTTTTCACACCCAATATACTTTTCTTTTGCTTGTTTTACTCTAAGCATGCCCAACTTTGCCTTGAACACACTCGTTTTGCTTTAAACATGCTCGTTTTGCTTTACTCAATAGTTTTATCGAATACTTTTATCTTAAACATTTTCTTTAGTTAAACTTTTCATACTTTCCACTTGCCTGATAATGTGGTTTGTGCCCCTGTAATGCCCCTTTTTTTCTTTTGCACTGAACAAATAGTTTGTTGCACTGAACAAATAGTTTGTGTTATTTCTCATTACCTTTGGTTCTTTCTGGCTATGTTTGTGCTCTTTTCTCTTGGATTTACCTTCACTGTCGTCTTTGCACTTCATGGCTCCGAATATTATTCTATCTTCCAGCCCGGTTTTGACACCACGTCGCTTTCATGTCTAGGATATGAAGAGAGTGCCTTTGCGGGTTCTGTTTAAGCAGCTTTATTTTGTACAAGCACATCACTATAAAGGCCTACTAACTCTAACTTAACTAACTTATCTACAAACAACTGTGATTTTCCATGCTCACTCTGGCTGCTCCTTGAAAATGGCACTAGGGATTGCAAGTGTCTGAATTAATATGCACACGTACAGCCTCACATGCTTCTTAAAAATACAGCATACACTTTACACACTGCTCTACAGCACCTCAGTTGATAAGACATGTCTAGGGACTTTCTTACCTTTGGAAGGCCGACAAGGCTTTCAACTAACAAAGGCAGTTTTAGCAGGATAATTCCTCTGAAACTTAGGAATTGGAGAAACAAATGTTTTAATGTCCTTCATAACCTTGCCCTGGTCCTATAAGCTCTTAAATCTGCCACTGAAATACCAAAGAAATTTTTGATCACCTAGGGGAGTGTCAAGAATCTCAGCATTAATGTCATCAAGAAAAGCCTAAAGATGAAGCCAGAAATATCTCATGACAGAGCCTGAAGCAGCAACTCTACAGGAGCCAGCAGCAGCAGCATCGTAACTACACTTAATGGAGTGGCAAGCCACCTGAGATGTGGATACCACAAACGAGCGAGCAGTGGAATTATCCTCAGAATAAGGAAGGTCAGACAGAACTCCTCCCAGCAGACAAAGAGAGAGAAAATATACCTAGTCATGGGAGTTTGATAGTTGACGGCAAGAAATTCCAGTGTAGCAGAAGTGTAGGGCTTCTTCTCCAGTCTCTCCATAGCCTGCCTATCCTTGAATGAGGGAAGAAGCTTATAAGAATGCTCATCAGTATTCACAGAGACCACTGCAGGGTCAGAAGAGCTTGAAAGCCTCAGGCACCTTATAAAAATGGTCAGGCTTCTTAGCAGCAGGAGGTTGGGAATCAGCAGCCAAAGAAGCAGCTGGAAATGTATTCAGCAGAGCAGCCAAAACAGGAGGAACAGAAGGCAGCTTAGGGGAGACATCTGCAGCAACTCATGTCTTTCCTGTATGGCAGAAACTTGGCAGCAGTCTCACTTAAAATGATCCATCATGCAAACCACTGTATTCCCAAAGAACAATTCTTCCAAAGGGGAGTCAGAACACAAGAACTCCTTCTCAGAGCCACAATCCAAGGGTGACAGTATTTGGGAGAAGTAGGCCAAGGAATCCTCACCCGAATCATGTTTCCTAGATCTCTTCTGGTAGATGACCAAGGAGGGGATAGGAACGGAAACCCACTGAGGTGGTCTCAAGGCCATCAGGGCATTAAACAAGCTCGAGTAAAATCCTACCACTCCTTCGGTGGATCTTTGGGAGTGGGAGAAATGTGCTTAGTCTTCTGTCTTTTCTTAAAGGGGACATCAGATTTAACAAATCGCAGTGATTCAGAACCCAGCCTTGACTCAATGAGGGTACCAAGCACTTCCTTCTCTACTAAGATCTGAAGAATCCCCTTAGGACATTCAGATATGATCAACCATGGTTACCCCTCCACATCCACAGCGGACGTTTGCAAAACCTCAGAGAACGTGCAAGAAGCCAGTTCCGTGCTGGCCTCCAACAGGGTCACTGCAGAGGGACTCACGTCAGCAACAGGTGGTTTTCAGGGGTATCATCCACCTTAAGTCAGATGTCTGGTAGTGGGCTGGATAGTGGTAGTATCAGAGACTTTGACTTTTAGCTCCTTTTTCTTAAAGAGGTATCTGTACCTACGGGCAGGTGGATTCAGTCATGATTCACTGGGCCAACAACTTGAGACAATGGCTCTCAAGAGAAATGGAAAAAGAAGACAGGTGATTGCAAAGAATCTTCAGCACAAATGTCCAACAAATAGAACATTGTGTGGTAATGAGAAGCACCTAAATAAAACAAACATTCGCCATAACGAACTTTATGGAGACACTGCCTGTCAAATCAACATTTCCCTTTCTTGGGGGTCATGAATTCTCAAAATGCACTATAAAAGAAAATAGGAAACCAAACGGGTACTTGTCTGTGAAAGGCTTGGTATAACCAGCACAACAAACGGCATCATTCAGACTGATGTACAACTATGGCATTTGGACTGGCAGCAAAGTTGTTCAGAATTTGAACTGCTCTTCACCTTTATGGCCTACACTGATGTATGGTGCATGCGTCTGACGTATAATGCTGATAAGAATTAATGACTTTGGTACAGTGGCCAGAGGTAGGGCTAACCTTGGCAGGAGATACCATAGGTTATGAATACTACAACAGTGACATGGAAGGATATCTACCAATATTCCAGTACTGAGCTTAATATATCATAAATAGTAGGCTGTGCATTACTGTGACGTGTTGTGCTAGGCATACACACTGAAATCACTGTGGAGTCTACAGACCTTACATTAATAACAACTGAAATATATCACATATTTAAATTAATAACACAAAAATGGAGTGTGAAACTCATACCAAGACTGCACAAGCACTAAGTGTTAGAATGAATGATGTTACACACACTTGATTCGAGGTTGTGTCTATGGAAGTTCACAAATTGTGTGGATATAGGACCCACTGGATGTTTCTGATCAGTTCACAGTGCTTACCTGCCTTCGATGTCTTGCCTACCGGTGGAGGAACGATTTTCTGTGATGGATGCTTGGGGTTCATGTTTTCATCTTCTGCTTGTTGCTTGGTCTGGTTTGCTTCTATAGATTTACCGTTATTCTGATCTACACAGCGGGCCCCAGGTACACTATTTGTAGGTTTACAGCTAAATTTTTGGGGCAGTTCTAGGGCATTTTTAAATTTTACTTTACAGAAATACCTATTAAAGTTTGATTTAAAGAGATGCATTGCTAGAGGAAAAGGAATCCATGCCATTGAGTTATTAACTAATAAAGCAGCTTAGGCTAGTAAAATTCATTTTAATTTTAGACCCTGTTGAGAAAGATGATGAAAGAAAAGATGAGCTAGTAGAGCAGACTGTTAACATGACAGAAACATATGAGGTATAAAATTGAGGGATTGTGACTGAATCTGAAATAGATGTACACTGTTGGCATTTGGTGGTGCTGCGGTAGCATTGTCGCCTCACAGTAAGACGTCCTGTTCGATTCTCAGCTAGAGCGTCTTCTGTGTGGAGAAATGCGTGAATGGGCGTACCTTCGTTGAAGGTTGTGCGTCAGGGCCGGCAACTCGGCACGTAAAAATCTACTGCCAATCTCTAGCGGACCGGAGTTCTGCTGTGGCGACCCCTAACCGGGAAAAGTCGAAAGACACAACAACAACAACAAACCAAAGTAAAACCACTGAAGCAGAAGTTCCGGAATGCTGCAGTGAACCATGAACTAACTTTGTCTACATATTGGTTTATGGCAGCCAGTATGAAATAGAGGGTCTATGCTAGCTGTTATAGAGAACTACTGATGATTCTAGTAATTAAAAACAATATTTTTACCATTCTTGCATGCAGCAAGTCTAATTCTTAAAATGTGTATCGTTACTGGGATACTAGAAACAATGAGAACTCATTTTTTCAAACTGTGTGTGGACTAATATTGCTACATACTCAAGTGTGCCGGCTTACACTGCATGTGAATTGTTTTTACTACTGTTTTTGCTACTTTTCTGGAAAAAAAAATCTGCTTTTACTGTAATTGTGCTTCTTCCTACTTTATTTTGCTTTTGCGTCATCTTAAAAGTACTCAATTGTATTTATTACTGCTTGGTGTATCTCATTCTAAGCCTTTTAGTTTAAGCACTTGGGCTTCAGACCAGTTGTTTTACATTAAGAAGGTTTGTGGTCTGCACTGTGGTGGAAGAACAGGTAGCTTACATCCTTCTAAGTTGGGAAATGCTGATTGAGGGCTGAGTGTCTGTTATTCTAAAAGTGTATTCATTCTGGTTTAAGCACTTGGGCTTCAGGCCAGTTATTTTACATTAAAAGGGTTCGTGGTCTGCACTCGAGGAAGGAGAGCTTGGACTCTGCCCTTCTGAGGTGGGAATTTCTGGATAAAGGCTTATGTAGTGCCTGCATATTTGAACTGCTTCTTACTGAAATTGGTAAACCTTGTTTGCTGTAGCATAGACTAGATCCAGGCCTGCTGAATCTAGCTTTGTTTGTATAACTTGAGCACTAATCCAGGCATTCTTTAAAGTATTCAATGGTATTTATTACTGCTTGGTAGTAACTTGATTAAAGTGTAGCTATCATTCTAAGTCTTTTGGATTAAGCACTTCAGACCAGTTGTTTTACATTAGGAAGGTTTGTGTCCTGCACTGTGGTGGCAGGACAGGTAGCTTACATCCTTCTAAGTTGGGAACTGCTGACTGAGGGCTCAGTGTCTGTTGCTCTAAAAGTATATTAGTTCTGGTTTAAGCACTTGGGCTTCAGGCCAGTTATTTTACATTAAAGAAGGTTCGTGGTCTGCACTCTTGTGGGAGGACAGGCTGGACTCTGCCCTTCTGTGCTGGGAATTTATGGTTAAAGGCTTATAGTGCCTGCATATTTGAACTGTTTCTTACTGAAATTGGTACACCTTGTTTGCTGTAGCATAGAATAGATCCAGGCCTGCTGAATCTAGCTTTGTTTGTATGCTTGTTGTCTGTTTGCTTGTTATTTCCCTGAAACGCTAATTCCACCTAAAACGTGGCTTTTCAGCGCTTCTGTGGATCCCTAGAGATATCTGCATTGCTTATTGTACTTATTTCCTTGTTTCACTTGAAAAAAAGTTACGGTTTGTTGTTTTTGCATTTAGGTTACCTGTAACACATTGCATTTAAGTTACCTGGCACTTGCTCACTAAAGCAATTATACAAGTCAGCACTAAAAAATTAAAAGCACTACACCCTCGCAAACTCCCCATGAGTACCTTGTTCCCCATTAGTCCTTTTTTTCAATTATAAAGGAACTCCCAATACTATTCTAGCATGTCCAAAGGTCAGTTGTCAATCTCCTCTCCGGTCCAGCTGGTGAATCTGGGAACCTTGAGGCAATGTTACAACTGCCTCATGTACACAAACAACCCTCTCCTCCTCCCAACAAATTCCAACATATGTGAGAGATGCAACCATATAGCCATACTGGAGGCTAAGCTCTCTCAACTCAGTACTGGCGAAACCAGTCAGGAGGAAAAGGAAACCACACTCACTACAATTCCGGTCTCACATAGACCTGCCACAACAGCAAACCAAACACAAACACACAAAAACATACTCGGAGGCTCTAAATAAAAATCTGCCTAAGCAGCAGAGACCTCCAAAGCAGACACCCAAGCAACCGCTACCCCAAAACAAAACATCTGCAACACACAGCTCACAAAGCCAGTGTGCCAAACAGTCACAGCCCTTAAGGCTAAACAACACACCTGATATACTTGTAATAGGTGACTCTATCGTCAGGCACACTGACGTCCCGCTCACCAGGCTGAACAAGGAGAAGGTCACGGTGAGCTGCCTGTCGGGCGCTGGGATCCACCACATAACACAAGCACTCAGGTCACTCCAAGGCAAGTACAAATATGACTCCGTCATTGTCCATGCTGGTGTGAATGACCTGATATGTACCTCCCTGGACTACATGAAAAGAGACATAGAAGAGCTCTCTGAGCATGTAGCCCAGGCCGGTATGACCCTGACCTTGAGTAGCATCTTACCAAGAATGATGCCACAATATGAGGACAAGATGATCAATTTCAACAATTGGCTTAAGTATTGGTGTCATTCAAAGGGGATCCAATGCCTGTCAGCCTGGGATGACATGCTCGACAAGCCACGATGCTTCGCTAGGGACGGCTTGCACCTGTCAACCCTGGGCTTTCGGATATTGGCAAAGGCTCTTGCTACCCCCATAGTGCCTTTTTTAGGCAAGACTCAAAAGACAAACCCACCTCCATAGGTATCACAAGGGATAGGAAACTAAGAGTAATGCTACTCAATGCCAGAAGTCTAAACCTCAAGATGCACGCACTCGAAACTCTCCTTAGCATGGAAAACATTGATATCTGTGCAGTAACAGAAACCTGGTTCAAGGCTCCCGAGAGCACCCCAGCACTACCAGGTTATACCTCATACCATGCTTTTCGGCCCCAAAACATGGACCGAACCACAAAAGGAGGGGGAGTATCAATATTTGTGAAAGATACCCACACCTCCAGGTTGGTGGCACAGCACGAAGCATCAGAGACTATCCATGTGCAACTAACAGTGGGTAAAACTGTCTTCCAGTTTATAGCCTGCTACAGACCACCATCCCAAACCCAGGAACCCCACTCGGCCTTCCTGAGAACACTGGAAAATATGAAGGTCTCTCCAAACACCATTATATTGGGCGACTTCAACTACCCAAACATAGACTGGGAGCATTACTCTAGCTCCAACACCCTAGCCCAAAGGTTCCTAGAATTTATAAACTCAAATGCTATGGAACAACTTGTTACCACTCCCACAAGAGGGGAAAACATACTGGACCTGATCATCACCAACATGGGGACTCTATGCTCCAGACCAAAAGTGTATCCCTCAATGGTAAGATCAGACCATAAACTAATCTCACTGGATATTCACATCCCGACCCCACCCCCTGCCCTGAAAACCACAGTGAAAAACTTCTCTAAAGCAAATTTCGCACTCCTCAAAACCGAGGTGGAATCCTTCAAAGCCCCCGGGCCTGTGGAAAATACGGCCCAGACCGCAGAATCCTTTATAAACGCATTCTATGAACACCTTCAGGAATGCATGGATCATGCAATCCCAAATAAAACCAAGACCCAATCCTCCAAAGGCAGACGTCCTGTCTGGTGGACCCCAGCCATAAATAAACTATACAATAGAAGGAGGAAGCTACTACATGATAGAGCAAAATCCCAAAAAGGGAAGGCATCTCTGATCAGTATTAGCAAAAACCTACGGGCACTCATAAAATCGTCTAAAGCCAGCTCAGAGAGAAAAATTGCACAGGACACTAAGGATAATCACAAGGCTTTCTTTTGTTATGTTAGGAACCTGGGTGGGAATTCCCAGATATGCTCAGAATTAGTCCAAAATGACAAAAAATACACCGAACCCACAGACATTGCCAACATCCTAGCTGACAGGTTCAGCGCAAACTTCCCCCCCCTCCCCACCAAAAGGGCAAATATCTATCCCAGCAGAGTGCTGCCCCTGACATCTCAGATGCTCAGGTAAGAGCTGCCCTCTCCAAAGCAAAAAACACAGCATCAATGGGACCAGACGGCGTCCCGGGCTGCGTCCTACATGAACTCCAAGAAGAACTAAACCCAAACATAAAACTACTGTTCAGTCTCAGCCTTACTACAGGATATGTCCCCAAAGAGTGGCGTACAGCAACAGTGGTCCCTCTCCACAAAGGTGGTGCCTCAACGGATCCTGGAAACTATCGCCCCATAAGCCTGACTAGCTTGGTCTGCAAAGCTATGGAAAGGATCATCATGGACCTCATAAATAAAGATATTGGGGACCTACAGACACTGGATCCTACACAGTTCGGCTTTGTTAAGGGCAGATCCTCCCTCTTAAACCTGGTTGATTTCTTTGAAACAGTCACCAAGGCCATTAACGAGGGGAAGGTGGTCCACACAGCCTACCTGGACCTCGCAAAAGACTTTGATACAATACCCCACTCGGGCATTATACATAAGCTCACCAGCTTAAATATAAACCCCTATGTCACTAGATGGGTTGCAAACTGGCTCAAGGACAGAACCCACATGGTTAGGATTGCTGGAGCCATGTCAGACTCCAAACCAGTTACAAGTGGCGTCCCACAAGGCTCAGTCCTGGGACCTCTCTTGTTCGGTATATATTTCTCGGGAGGTACAGGCCAACACGGAAGGACTGTGGCTGACCAAGTTTGCAGATGACTGCAAACTGGGAGCCATAATCGACTCTCCAGCCGACACAAGCATCCTCCAAAAGGGCCTCATAGAAACAGACAACTGGTGCCAGAGCCATGGCCTCAAGCTAAACGCCAAAATGTGTATAGTCATCCCCTTTGGCAAAAACAAAGTGCCCACAAATTACCACATAGGTGGTAATCCATTAAGTACAGAAAAAGTAATTAGGGACCTGGGGACCCAAGTTGATAGCAATCTCTCATTTGACAACCACGTGGCCAAAGTGGTTAGAAAAACATTTTATATAGCCCACTTAATCATTAAGGGATTCACATCTAGATCAGGGGAGGTCATCGTGCCCCTTTACTCATCCCTCATCAGGCCCATAATTGAGTACAATGCCCCTTTTGGGATGTACCTTACCAGACACCTGCAGCAACTGGAAAGACCCCAAAAGTACCTCACCAAGAGGATCAAAGGGCTCAAACAGATGCCATATGCTGCCCGGTTAAAGAAACTCCAGCTCTACTCAGTGGCATACTGCCTGCTCAGAGGCGATCTGTGCCTGACATATAAAGTCATGTCCAACCCGGAATTAATGGACATGCTGCACCTCAGAAAATCCAAATCCCATCGAGCTATGCGAGAGACTTGAACCTCAGCACTGAAATAAATAGGACATGCTGGAGGGACAGATTCATAACCCAGAGGCTCCCTTCACTCTGGAATAAAATCCCAGTCCAGGTTAGGCAGAGTCCCTCATTGACTCTCTTCAAGAGGAATCTTGATGAGTGGATGGGAGATTGTAGGTTTACCCCGGGTATCACTTCTGTGTCAATGTTAGACAGAGGCACAGTATACTAACCTCGGAAAAGGGCACAGCAAAATTAATTTAAAATGGGTGGCGAAAGCCAAACACACTCTGGCTAGGCTTATAAATGCCCTAGGGCAGATAGCCTAGTATGAACCTATGTTCCAACTTTCTTTTTACAGCCATCAGTTTTAAGGGGGCTATGAAACTACTGGATCTGCATACAATAAAGTTACTCTGGCCCACTGTCTAGTAACCTAAGGCACTGGAAATAACAATGGTCCCAGGATAAACACTGTAAAATATAAACACAAGAGACTCCAGGAAAGAGGTCAACATGATGACACAAGACAAAATATGCTGACTCAAGACAAAGGGCCAAGGCACACATTTTATAATCTACAAACAGCATTAGTGTGATGTGAGAAACAACACAAGCATGACTCTTTATTCAGTCCATATCCCTATCATTTAAGTGTGCTTACGCATACCAGTGATTACTGTAATAAATAAAAAACACTATTACCAGACATTGCTATTTTCAGTAGGACTAGCACGACACTGGTGTTGGACAAATTTATTTACATACATACATTTGTTTACTGAGGTAGTGCACTGATCTCAGTGAAAGATCTGCAAGCAAAGCCCAGGTTAATAGGATCACATAGAAAAAAAAAACATATTTACAGATACAAGGATATGTGAAAAAAATACATATTTAAAAATGCAAGAATATGCTACAACATTTAGTTCAACAGTTTTACCTATAACTCTAAACTTCATATTGAGACATCAACAGCCAGTTCCATTCTGAGACTGACTGACAATCAAACCTTTATGATCAGAAGATCCCAGAGAGCTGAAAATAAATCTTCTTACTTAAATGACTACTTCTGTCCATCTGGTACTCAATATGTAAATGCAAATCATATTTTACTTTACACATCATCTGGAAGGAATGCACTAGCAGTACTTATTTGAAAGAACATGCTTTCTTTAGATACATTTACTTAACTTTATAGGTATAATGGAATATGGGCATTTGCCACAAATCACTTAGTTATATTAATATAATGGTTTTTGAATATAGAGTTTTATATAAAACATGGCCAACTAAAGGTGTTGTCATAAATGTACTGCCCTTTTGAAAATTTCATGTGTAAAAAGCAATGAGCCGCATGATGCATCTGTTTTAATACTAGAGTAAAGAAGTTTCACTATTAGTCAGTGTAGGAACTGAACCTGAGTCCTAGTGCACTAAAGTAATGTTCTGTGTGTCTCACTGCTGGCCTCTCACTTCACCGTCAATATCCTAAAATATTAAAGAAAATGATTTAGAAATGCTGTGTTGGTCTTCAACAGAAAAGACGAAGACACTGGAACACAGATGTGCTGCAATACCTTTTATTGGACCAACACAGGTTTTACCACTACTTGAACTTCTGAGCTGGCACGAGCCCTTCACTGTGATAATTATCTGACCTTACCGGACTTAAGCCTCAATTATCTGATGTATTGCCCTACATTAGCTTCATGCTTTGCTTCCAAAGGCTGCTGATTTCACAGCTGTGGTTGGAAATCTCAGCATCGTACTTCTCATCTGTCCAGAGTTTTGCAGCATGTCCATATTTTTGACTCATATTTTGGTCTATTTCTCATGATTTGTGTTTATTTTTCTGGCAAATAACTGGGATATCTGAAGATTGATGTCACTAGGTGGTGACATACATTTGAGTATTAGAGAGCGGGTCCTTCAGAAAATGTATGTTACTCTAGCAGGTTTCTAAGTTTATAAGAGCAATATTTGGAATCTATCCCCATTTTTGGGCCTTTTTTCTCCATTTTAGCAGGTTTTGTCCAGATTTCTTGCACTAAGAGGTTGAGAGTTATGCCCAGCATTCTGTGCCTTTGCTTATCTGGCCTAACACTGTACAGTTGTGTACACTTACCATAAATGCAGATGTTAGAGTGTCTTCACTGTTGCAGTCATCACTGTAGGGTTTGTCCTGCCGGCAGGCAGCTCTCGGTCGGCCAGAATCCCAAAGTCTGGGTCCAGCGTCGGCTGTGTACTCACCCTCCCTGACGTCAAGAGCGCCAGGGGTACAAAGCTCCCAGCCGAAGCCATGTTTTCCAGTTTTTCTTGCCCCAGATGTCAGGTGCCCAAAAGTGAAGGCTAAAAATAAAACAAAAATGTAACATACAACAAACTCCATAACCTGTGGCAAATACACTTCAGAAGAAGGGTGAAGTAGGAAATCATACCAATAAAGTATAAGAGGGGATAGGAGGGTGGGTAACCCAGACTGCAACAGTGAAGACACTCGAACTTCTACATTTATGGTAAGTGTACACAACTGTACTATGTTCATCGTGTTTCACTGTTGCAGTCATCACTGTAGGGTTGAATCCCAAAGCTGAGATAAAGGGTGGTGGTTATTGAGTAGAAGGGGTGGCTAGAAGGCCTTGCAAGACTGCAGAAGCAAAGCCTGCCCTAGACTTAGAATAAAGAGGGAGATCATGGTGCTTAGAGAAAGTATGCACTGAACTCCAAGATGCAGCTTCCAAAATATCTTTGATAGGTACTCCCCTGAGAAAGGCAGCTGAAGTAGCAGCAGCTCTGGTAGAGTAAGTCCTAACCTTTCCTGGGATTTGCTTTCCATGATGAGAGTAACAAAATCTGATTCCATGAGCAATCCATTTAGAAATGGTCTGTTTTGAAATAGCTTTGCCTTGGGTATTTGCTGCATAAGAAACAAACAGTTGTTCTGTTTTCCTGATATCCTTGGTTCTGTCCAGGTAAAAGCAAAGCTGCCTGTGCACGTCCAAAGAATGAAAGATCTTCTCCCCTTATTTTGTGGATTAGGGAAAAAGGTTGGCAGGTGAATAGTTTGGTTTAAAGCCACTTTAGAAACCACTTTAGGCATGAAAGTAGGGTTAGTCCTCAAAGAAACCCTGTCTTGATGAAAAATAATGTAAGGTTCCACAGCCATGAGCGCTTGTAACTCCAAGACTCTCCTGGCAGAAGTTAAAGCCAGTAGGATAACAGTCTTCCATGATAAATACTTTATATCAGATGTGGCAGCAGGCTCAAAAGGAGGCAGAGTAAGTTTTTCCAGGACATAATTGAGGTCCCAGGCAGGAATGGGTGGTGTCCTGGGGGGGCCTTAAATTCTTTGCTCCTCTGAGATATTGTTTCAGAAGTGGATGTGAAAAAAATTGGAGGGTCTGTATTATAATGTGCAGAGGTAGCTGAGGCATGTATTTTTATGGAGGAAAAAGATAAACCCTTATGCAACATATCTGTTCGGTAATGTAGAATCAATGGAATATTTGGAATGTGAGGATCCGACTCTTGAACATGCATCCAGGTGCAAAATCTCTTCCATTTACCTTCATAAGATTTCCTAGTGCTAGGCCTTCTGGCTTCTAAGATAATATCCATGACCTGTTTGGAAAGTGTAGGATTAATCATAGGCCCTGAATACGCCAGGCTGCCAGGCTAAGAGTTTTGATATGAGAGTGCAGGACCTGGCCGTGGTGCTGAGACAAAAGATTGGGAATCTGAGGTAGAATCCAAGGAGGTTCCTGGGATAGATTTATCAGTGTTGAGTACCAAAATTGTCGAGGCCAATTCGGGGCTAGTAAGATCAGCTTTGGTTTGTCTTGTTTTATTTTTAATAACACCCTTGGTAGAAGAGGTAGTGGTGGAAAGGCATACCCTGAGAGGTTCCTCCAACTGAATGAGAGAGCATCCACTTTCCATGCTAGCTTGTGATATGTCCTTGTGCAAAAAGTCTGTAACTGGCAGTTGTGGGGAGATGCAAATAGATCTATGTCCGGGCAGCCCCAGGCCTCTGTAATCATCTTGAATATTTGGGTGTCTAGCATCCACTCGTGTGGGTCTGACAGGTTCCTGCTCAGGCTGTCTGCCAGAGTGTTTTGTTTCCCTGGCAGGAATTGAGCTTGTAGGTGCACTTTGCAAGCTAATGCTGTGTTCCATAGAGTCATGGCTAGTCTGCAAAGGGGGTAGGAGTGAGAACCCCCTTGCTTGTTTATGTACCACATTACTGTGGTGTTGTCTGTCCGTATCAGTAGCTGTCCTGGCTGTAAAAGATCCCTGAAAGCCAAGAGGGCATTCTGCACAGCTAACATCTCTTTTAAATTGATATGTAGATGCTTCTGATCCTCTGTCCAAAAACCTTGCAGGCCTTTCCCCTGCAAGTGGACTCCCCATGCATAATCCGAGGCATCCGTAGTTATCACTTGGTAGGCTGGAGGTAGACTGAAGGCCTTCCCTTTGTTTTGAAGACACACCATGACCCACCAATGGAATTCCTTTTGCAGGCAAGGCAAGTCAGCAATCACTGTTTCCTGACTGTGACAATGCTGGGACCATGCGTTTTTTAGATACCATTGTATCTTCCTCATATGCAGTCTTGCATATGGTACGAGTAGGATGCAGGAAGCCATGTAACCCAAAGCCTGCAGGAATTTCCTTGCAGTTAGCGAAGACATCAACGCCAGGCTTTTGAAAGTTGAAGCCAGCTGTAGTTGTTTTTCTGATGTCAGGAATGCCATCTGGGTTGCTGTGTTTAAAAGAGCACCCAGGAAAGTTATCTGTTGAGTGGGTGCCAAATTTGACTTTTTTACGTTCACAGTGAATCCCAGGTACTTGAGTAGATTCTGAACAAATTCCAGGTGCTGGAGTAAAATGTCCTTGCTGTCTGCTTGAATAAGGCAGTCGTCCAGATAAGGGTAAATTTGAATTCCCTCGAGTCTGCAGTAAGCTACTACTGGTGCCAGGCACTTGGTAAAGTGGACAAGTCAAAGGGCAGCACAGAGAATTGGTAACGTTTCGAGCCTGCCTTGAACCTGAGGTATCTTCTGCACTCCTGTCTGATAGGAATGTGTAGGTAAGCCTCCTTTAAATCCAATGTCACCATCCATGCATTTTTGTTCAACACTGGCAGGAGCTGCTGCAGAGCAAGCATCTTGAACTTTGGTATATCTAGGAAAGTATTTAAGACTGACAGATCCAGGATGGGTCTCCCAAGTATTTTGCTTTCTGGGAACTAGAAAGAGTCTTGAATAAAAGCCTTGTCCCGTCTCTGAATTTGGAACCAGTTCTATGGCCCTCATAGCCATGAGGGACCTCACCTGTTTTAACACCTCTGCCCATTGAGTTTTTGATAGGTCTGAACATCCGTTTGGTTTTGGTAAGGGGTGAAAGTGGAATTTGTAACCTCTTAAAACTACATCCAGAACCCACTTGTCTTGGGTTATGTAAGTCCAAGTTTGGTGAAAAAGAGAAAGTTTTCCTCCCAGAGGAGCTTCCAGGAGAGAGGTTCCTGGAGACATGCAGGAGGAGTCATTGAGCCTGTTTCCTGTAAGGTTGAGACCCATCTTCTCCACCCCTGGGGGTGGAAGCACTTCACTGTCTAGGTCTATAAGAGGTCTGTGCTTGGGCCCTCCCTCTGGGGTGCCTATATCTACCCCTCTGAGGCCTGTCCGAGCTGGGAAAGGACCAATTTTTAGCAGGCCAATTTCTGCTAAATCTAGGAGGCTGAACCTGTAAGAAATCCTTAACCGTTTGCAAGGATTTTGCCTTATCCTCCATTTTTTTTTATAACCTTTTCAGCCTTAGACCCAAACAAAACATTATGTTGAACAGGAGCATCCAGTAACTTTGCTTTCACTTGATCAGGCAAATTTTGTTCCTTTAACCAAGCATGCCTTCTAATGACCGTGCCAGTGGCAGCCGCCCTGCAAGAGGCCTCCAAAGCATCAAAACCACAGTGTAAGGTATGTTTTCCCACCTGTTCAGTAGCATGCATCAAATCATGTAATTCCTTATTGTCTGCACATGCAGAAATGGTACTCATTTTTTGTTTCATAACAGACAAAAGGCATTGCTGATACTTCAACATATGAAATTGACAATTTAAAGCCCTAATAGATAAAGTAGCAGAAGTGTACACTTTTTTGCCCCATCTCTCCAAAGCTCTAGAATCCTTATCTGACGGAATAGGGTTCTTAGCAGTGGTGGCCTTAACACCCTTAGGACCCTGAGGAATGGTTTCTGGATCAGCAGTAGGATTTTTATAAAAAAAACTGGTGGGAGTCAGGGACTCTGTAATATCTATCAGGTTTAGCAGGGGCCGGAGGAAAGGAGTCCGTAGTTAAATTAGACTCAGAAAAGACATCATCCACAATATCCAAAATAGGAGGAATAGCCAGGGGTCTGTGTTGGGGAAGAAGAAGGAAATCCCTAAGCCTTCTCTTAGATTCAGAGTACTCCTGCCCTTCACAGTCAAAATGTTCCCGCATGTCATGTAAAGTTTCCCCGAAAGAATAATCCTCAGGAGGAGAAGCTGAAGGGATGGATTCCTCAGCATCAGAATCCGCATAAGGAGGGAAAGTATAATCCTGTTCAGAGGAAGACACTGAAGAGATAGATGCCTGATCAGAGGATTCATAATCCAATTCCTGTCTTGGCCTTTTGTCAGGAGGGGGATGTGAACCCCTAATCATAGTTAACAAGTCCTCCGCCATTTTAAGCATGTGTTTTTGAGATTTAGGTCCCGGATCAGAGGAGGCCTGGGCTTGAGTCTTTGTTTTAGAAGGAGTCTTTGCCTTTACCTGAAGCTGCATAGGCCTGAAAACCCCCTCGGAAGCTGGTATCTGCACAGTGGATCCGGACCCATCCGAGGGAGCATTATCCGAAGGTCCTGCACCTGGAGTATTCAAAGGCCTAGTTGGCTCCTCGTGTGAGTCCGTTTCGGCAAGCGGTTCTGCAATGACCGACAACAGGGGCTGCGAAAGCACCTCACTGACGACGGCCGGACCAGCAGCTGGCTCTGATTGTAAACTGTCGTCTGATTTGGACCTCGGAGACCTATCCTTATCCTTGCGCCTTTTATGAACTCCGGTAGTCGGAAGCATGTCTGACGACATGTTATAATTAAATCGCCTCCCAAAGTAATGAAAGGCAAAACCGTACCTCCGTTTAACAGTACGTTGATTAAATCTAGCACAAAACCGACAACTAGCTACATCGTGGTCAGGACCTAGACAAGGAATACAGTAACAGTGAAAATCCTTATGAGGTATTTGCTTCCCACATGAAATACAATTATTAACTTTTTCTGACATTGGTCTGGAGCAAGAAAAAAGTTTCCCCAACAGGGTACTTAGCTTTGAAAAGAAAAATGTCTTCGGAATGAAGCACCAAAAATAACAGGAGACAGCCGACCGGCACTTGCGAACTGCTTCCACCGCGCGGCAAGAGAGCCTGGAGAACATGGCGTCGGCTGGGAGCTTTGTACCCTTGGCGCTCTGACGTCAGGGAGGGTGAGTACACAGCCGACGCCGGACCCAGACTTTGGGATTCTGGCCAACCGAGGGCTGCCTGCCAGCAGGAAGAACCCTACAGTGATGACTGCAACAGTGAAACACGATGAACATCTGTGAAACCAACATTCACAGTGACTGAGGTGTATACCACACTGTTATAATTCTGCAGCCCATTAAAGACTTACCTATTTGAGTTGATTTTCAAGGATAGCAAAGTAACCAGTTGCTGATTTGTTTTAACACCTTGGTATAGTATATTTATTCCCCATTCTTCCTCACTTTCTTCCATAATGCTGCTGCCTTGGCAGAACAAGAAGTTATGTACTCACCATAACGTTCAATGTATGTAGTCCATCTCGCCTCACATTTTACCTGTGGGTTCGGAGCCGAACCTCGGCTCCGACTCGGCCATACCCTAGCTCGAAGTCTTTCAATTGGCTGGGCTAAGAAGGTATCCCATGCTGCACTGCTCCCTTTCCCCAGATCTTGTTTGCTGCGAGCTAATCATTCACTCCTCCACATACAACATATAGAGAAGGAAGAACATGCTAACCAGAAAGGAATTTGAAACCATACCTAACCCCTTGGTCCTCCAGGATGGGGGAAGGAGGGGGGGCAAGTAAGAATGTGAGGTGAGATGGACTACATACCATAACGTCTTGATGTTATGTAGTCCAATCTCGCCTACATTCTTAACCGTGGGACAGTGTCCCCAGCACCTGAATCCTGGGAGGCTCAGTGGAAAATACTCCTGAGCACTGTGGAACCAAAGGAAGACCTGCCTCTGGACACCAAATCTAACTTGCAGTGAGTAACAAAGGTGTGAGGAGCTGCCCATGTAGCCGCAGCACAAATATCATCCATAGACAACCTGGTCTGAAAGGCTGTAGATGCAGACACAGATCGGATAGAATGAGCCTTCACTTGAAATGGTAAATCCCTGCCACCTGAAGCATAAATGAATGAAATACAACTGGAAATCCATCTAGACAAGGTGACTTTGGAAACAGGAGACCCAATCCTGTTTTCTGAAAATGAGGCAAACAACTGATCCAATTTTCTGAGATCCTTCGTTCTATGTAAATAGAATCGTAATTGTCTGTGCACATCCAGATGATGAAATCTAAATTCTGCCTTCTTCGAGAACTCTGGAAGGAATACAGGTAGTTCAATGAATTGGTTTCGATTACTAACGGAAGCCACTTTCGGTAGAAAGGAAAGGTTGGTCTGAGAGAAACTCTGTCCTTATGAAAAATCAAGTAAGGTGGTCTAACTGATGAGGCTTGAAGCTCCGAGATACGTCTTGCTGAAGTGATGGCTACTAAAAAGATTGTCGTCCAAGTCAAATATTTTAAATCACAAGTTGCTGGAGGCTCAAAGGGGGATGAAGTGACACATTGTAGAACAAAATTTAAGTCCCAAGGCATAACTGGTTCAAAAACTGGAGGACGAAGCAGCACAGTGCCCTTCAGGAATGCCTTACAAAGTCTATGTGCCATGAGACTAGGCTCATCAGCAATGTGAAAAGTGGAAATAGCCGCCAACTGGACCTCAATAGTTGTGGCCGCTGATGCTTGGTTGAAAAGCATGGAGAGGAACTCCAGGACTGACGAAATTGGAGCTGTATAAGGATCAATTTGTCTTGCATGCGCCCAGATGGAAAATCTCTTCCATTTTTGCTGGAACAGATTTTTCTGGTGGAAGGCTTATGGGAGGAAGACAGAATATGAACCACTTCTGGCGAAAAATGATGAAGCCTGACTAATGATGAAGTGGAGAAGCCAGGCTGTCAACCGGAGGGTCTGAAGAGAGGGATGGAGCTGCCCAGATGTATGAGTCAGCAAATCTGGTTGAGGGTCCAGAATCCAGGGGGTGTCCACTAGGTAAGGATGGAGAAAGGGGAACCAAATTTGACGAGGCCAGTGTGGAGCAATCAGAATAATTTTGCTTCCCAAAGATTGCGCTTTCTGAATAACCTTTGTCAGCAGATGAACAGGAGGGAAGGCATACGGTAGACCGGAGGGCCAATTGTGAACTACAGCGTCCCTGGGTGACTCCCCCTGAGGGGGGAATAAGGGTGAAGTAGCTGCTGCATTTGGTATTGAGGGGGCTGGCAATTGAGTCGCAGCAAGGCTGACCCCACCTGCGGAAAATCTGCTCCGCAACCTAATTGTTCAGGGACCATTCGTGAGGCATCAGAATAGCTCTTCTCAACCTGTCGGCAATCACAATGGACTTCCCCAGAATGTGCGTTGCTACAAGAAAACGTTGGGAACCCACTGCCACACTCGCATGGCCTCTCTGCAAAGGGGGTATGACTTGGTTCCTCCCTGTTTGTTTAGATACCATACCACCGACATATTGTCTGTGTGGATCACAATTGTCCCGAGAGGAAGAAAGCTCTGAAGTGCTTGCAACACTAATAGCACTGCTCTCATCTCCAGGACATTGATATGCAGATGCATCTCGTGTTCCTGCCACGTGCCTTGGGACTGTCCTGCCTAGATAATGCCACCCCCACCCTATCTGGGAGGCATCTGTGGTCACTGCGGCAACCGGAGGGGACGAAACGAAGGTTTTTTCCACGTCGAGGTTGCTGGTGTGAACCCACCAGTGCAGATCCTGCTTGCACCTGTCTGTGATTATTATGAGAGGAGGAAGATGTTGCAGAGACCACTGGGCGAAGAGTAGCCACTGAAGGAGCCTCATGTGTAGCCTCGCCAAAGGAACCAGCATAACTGTAGCAGCCATCGTCCCCAACAATTTGAGGAACAATCTTGCCTTCACTCTTCTCAAAGGGAGTAACACGTACACCTGCTGTTGTAAACTTTGAATCCTTTCTAGAGGTAAAAACGCCCTCGTGAGCACAGTGTCTAACTTGGCGCCTACAACGGTGACATGCTATGAGGGCAACAAGGCAGACTTTTCCCAATTTAGAGTGATGCCTAATTGTTGACACAGTTTGATTGTGGCGTCTCTGGCTTGTAGGAGTAGATGCCTGATGGTGGCAGAAAGGAGCCAGTCGTCCAGGTACAGAAACGCTTGGAATCCCTGACGTCTCAAGTGAGCCGCTACCACTGCCATGCATTTGGTGAACACCCTGGGGGCTGTGGTGAGACCAAAGGGCAGGACGCGAAATTGAAAATAACTGGCACCCAGCCGGAAGCGTAGATGACTTCTGGATGCCCTGTCCATCTTTATATGGTAGTAAGCATCCTTGAGGTCGATGGAGCACATCCACACTTCTTTTCCCAACAATGGGAGAATAGATTGAAACGTGACCATTCGGAACTTGGACTTCTTTACATGGGTGTTCAATCTGCTGAGATTCAAAATGGGTCTCAGGTCCCCTGTCCTTTTCGGCACCAAAAAGAATCTGGAGTAAGTCCCTAATCCGATCTGGTCTGAGGGGACAGGCTGGATGGCTCCTTTTTCTAGCAGCTTTAAAACCTCTGAAGCTGCAGTATCCCTTTGATTGGGTGGAACATCTGAGATTTTTTTGATCGGAGGGGGAGCTGAAGAGAAGGAAATGCGATATCTTCCGGAAACTATGTTAAATACCCATTGGTCCTGAGTGATACTTTGCCAGGCCTCTGGGTATAGTGAAATGTGACCCCTGACTGGCTCCGGAAATGCACAGTCGGGCCTCCCATCAGGAGAGCTGGTAGGGAGAACCACAAAAGGAATCGCGGTCTCCCTGGTTACGCGGGCCTCCTCTGCCCCTAGGGCGGCGTCTACCAGAATTACCACCCCCCTCCCCTGCCTCTGGAGGAGGAGTCACCTTGTGCCTCATGAAAAAACCTCTGTGATTTTTTGAACCACATCTTCCCACCCCTCTGGGTCTTGGGATAAGGCCTAGAGGGTAGGGAAAAATGGACTCCCACAGCAGACAGAGATTTTCTCTCTTGCTCGCATCTAGTGAGAGTGTCCTTCACCTTGGTTCCGAATAAGGAGGAACTATCAAACGGGGCGTTGGTGAACGTAGACTTGAAGGCCTCTGCGAAATTACAGAGGCGCATCCAGGAGTGTCTCCTAAGAGCAACTCCCGAACTTGCTGCCCTACCCACTCTTTTGGCTGCGTAAGAGATCAGCCTCATGGAGGAGTTAGCAATAGAGATGAGGGTAGACATCTCAGCATTGACCTTCTGAGCCATCGCATCAGAAACATTACCCTGTAGAGTATCTCCAAGCTCTTTCAGGAGATCTCTTTGGAGCCGTGTAAAATGAGATAAGTAATTCAGTGACCGCAGAGTAAAGGCTGCTGAAGAAAACATACGCTTCCCGTACCGGTCCATGGTCCTAGACTCCTTGTTAGGAGGATGGATGGTAGACGAAGTCTCAGCCAGTTCCTTCTTGGTGGCCGTTGCCACCACCATGGCATCTACAGGAACTCCCTTGGATAGACACTCTTTGTCAGAGGGGGCAGACAAGAATTTGTTGGGTCTCCTGGGGGCTGCTTCCACAGAGTCAGGGGTTTCCCACACCCTTCGACAAACCAGATCTAAAAGCTCGAAGGGTGGAGACACCCAGGAGGCGGAGGGCTGAGACCCAAAGTCCTTCAGGAACACAGACTCCTCAGAGAGCTTTGGAGGGCCAGTCACCCCTCTGCTTCAAAATTTCCAGGATGTCTAAGAAAGAGACATCCTCAGAGTATGACTTGGGTGACCCCTCAGATTCCTTGAGGTCGGTGTCTGACGTGAGGGACTCATCTTGGGAGTCAATGTGCTTCCTCGTGCACGTTCTTTTTCTGGGTGGTTCCACAGGCAAAAACACTGAGGGGGCTCTCAGAAATATGGGGACCACTCATGGGGGTATCCCGAGGCCTTGGGTCTCCGCTGTCGAAAGATAGAGGGTGATCAGAGACCCGCGCCGGAACTGGGGGAGACAGAGTGTCAGTGCTGAATGATGTCGCTGAGGACCTGGCCAGTGTGCTCCGCATGGCCACGAAAGCTGGTCCCCCGGCTCCGAAGATCGACCAGCCGTGGAAGACCTCGGAGCAGAAGGGACAAGGTCCGAAGCAGGGGTCAGGCTTCCCCACGTCAAAGCACCGAGAGGGAGGCTAGAAGCCAAAAAGCGGCCAGAGGCCTCCCCCTCGGGTCCAACCGAGGAACCATGAGTCCTGGGCCCAGTGGACTGAGCCGACGGGGTTGGAGCTGAAGCTGGAGCCGATAAGCCAGGATGGGCCATCAGAGCCGACCTAGGGACATCAGATGACACTGACCACTCTGGCTCTGAAAGCTGAGATTCGATCGGAGGAGGAAGTATCGACGCTGGTTGGGTGACAGGCTCTGGAGCCGACTGGGCTGGAGCCGAAAACAATTTTGCCATTACCGGTCACTGGAGCAGTCTCTGCACCACTCTATCTACATTCACATCTGAAAGAGTCCTGGAGGACCTAGAAAATAAGGAAGAAGATCTAGACGTCCTCTCCGAAGGAGACCTACGAGGAGGAGAGATCGGATCCTAATTAGCACCTCCGGAATTGGTTCCGAGGGACTTGGAGCCGAAGCAGATTCAGTCAATACACTAACTTCCTGCGGCTACAAGGACAGTGGAGCCGAGGATGCCACAGTAGATTTCACTACTTTCTCTGGAGGCTCCGAGGATACAGATGGAGCCGGAGAACGTTTTTAGCCTTAGAAGTTTTACTCTTAGAGGGAGAGGACTTGAAGCTAGAAGCCTTTCCCAAATCCTCCTCGATGGAGGGTTTCAAAAGTCCTTTCAAAATTAGTTTGTTCTTCCTCGCCTGAAGAACACGTGGGCTAAAAGCATGGCAAAATATACAAGATTTCTGGAGGTGAATAGCCCCCAGACAATAAACAGAATGTCCATCAGTGATAGACATCTTATAACCACATTTGTAGATTTCTTAAAGCCCGAGGGCTTATGTTCTTTTGTATCCTTAGACATAATGAGAGAAAACACCAACCGTTAATAACGATCAACCGTTAATATAAAGCGCGGGAACTAAGCAAAACCAACAGACAATTACAAAAGACCTCCAACTTACTCGGTCTCAACAGGAACACAAGGAAAAGACTACGTCCTTTAACTTAAACGGTCCTAGCCCTAGGTATAGGTACCTACTAACACTAACAAGCAACACAGAAGAAGGGGTGGACTAGGTCCTCTAACTGAAAAGGGGCCTAGCCCGTAGGGTAAACAGTTAGCGGGACACCACAAAAGACAATAATACCAGAAAAAAAATTTACACCAAATATTAGACCAGTACACACACACAACACACAGCTATGAAAATAACTTTTTTTGAAGCAAAAAACTGTTAATAAAGACAAAAGTGATACTTAGCCACAGCCAAGAACGAGACCACGTCTGAGTTATACGAGTGACAAACGAAATCTGGGGAAAGGGAGCAGTGCAGCATGGGATACCTTCTTAGCCCAGCCAATTGAAAGACTTCGAGCTAGAGTATGGCAGAGTTGGAGCAGAGGTTTGGCTCCGAACAGACGGGTAAAAATGTAGGTGAGATTGGACTACATAACATTTATTGCTTTTACATACCATTTGTATCCGTACATTAATCTTCATTGACTTAAAATTATAATGCATTTGACTGGACGAGGGACTGTTTATACTTATTTTGGATTTGAAGACAAACTGCAACTAAGAACAACTCCAAGTCACTCCAGTAAGACCAACAAATAAAAAAAAAAAAAAAAAATTCCAAATCCAAAATAAATTAAAAAACTGGTGAATGAGGCTGTACCAAAGAACGAAGTGCAAATCCTTAGCGTATATATATACATATATATATACATATATATATATATATATATATATATATATATATATATATATATATATAGTGGTGCTGCAGTAGCGTTGTCACCTAACAGTAAGACGCTGTCCGGTTCGATTCTCAGCTAGAGCGTCTTCTGCGTGGAGACATGCTTGAATGAGCGTTGAAGGTTGTGCGTCAGGCCTGGCAAGCCGGTACGTAAAAATCAACTGCCAATCATTAGTGGACCGGAGTTCCGCTGTGGCGACCCCTAACCGGGAAAAGCCAAAAGACACAAACAAACAAATTTTATATATATATATACATATATACATACATACATATATATACACACTAAATATATAATAAAATTCTAATAATTCAATCAACAATTATCTATCAACACATTTCTTAAAAACAATTTATATTGTCTAATTAAATCACCAATTTCCTGTTGATTAAAAAACATTTGATGTTAATCAAATCATTCAAGCCCGGGTAGCTATCTGCTCCTAACCTCAACTGCCATAACGTTTCTTTTCTTTCAACTTTGTTTTTAATGTTTCCCCCTCTACCATCATTCAAAACATGTTCAATAATTTTTTATATGTATTACGTGATCCTATAGGTCTAAAAAGTGCGTTATTGATGTCTTTTCTTTTAATAGCATAGTAATAATCTCTTATTCGTTTATTGAGACTCCTAGTTGTCATTCCTATGTAGTATGCGGGACACCCCGAACATAACGTTACATATACTACATTGTTCGTGTTGCAACTAAATCTGCCAGGTATTTTAATCATGTAGGATAAATGATCTAAACATATATAAGGCCCCTCATGAATGTATCTACAACAATTCCATTATAACATTTGCAGGTACCATTCGGTCGATCAGACTTAAAGCCAGACCTTCAGTACACTATCTAATTCCAATAGTTTTTTTTTATATTTACACTTTTCTTACTGACAAAGTAAAGAATTGTACCTAAAGACTCATGCAGTTCACTGTATATTTTACTTTGTACATAAGAAAAGTGTAAATATTAAAAACATATTGGAATTAGACAGTGTACGGAAGTCTGGCCTTAAGTCTGATCGACCGAATGGCACCTACAAAATGTTATAATTTTAATTGTTGTAGATACATTCATGAGGGGCCTTATATATGCTTAGATCATTTATCCTACACGATTAAAATACCTGGCAGATTTAGTTGTAGCACCAACAATGTAGTGTTATGTTCGGGGTGTCCCGCATACTACATAGGAATGACAACTAGGAGTCTCAATAAATGAATAAGAGAGCATTATTATGCTATTAAAACAAAGGACATCAATAATGCACTTTTTAGACATATAGGATCATGTAATACATATAAATTTTTTTTTTGTCATTATTGAACATGTCTTGAATGATGGTAGAGGGGGAAACATTAAAAACAAAGTTGAAAGAAAAGAAACGTTATGGCAGTTGAGGTTAGCAGCAGATAGCTACCCGGGCTTGAATGATTTGATTAACATCAAATGTTTTTTAACCTACCGGAAATTGGTGATTTAATTAGACAATATAAATTGTTTTTAAGAAATGTGTTGCTAGGTTATGAAGTTTTGTATTTCTGATTATGTCTACAGACGAAAACGTTTAAAGTGTTTTTACGCTAAGGATTCGCACTTCGTTCTTTGGTACAGTCTCATTCACCAGTTTTTTTTAATTTATTTTGGATTTGGCTCGTCTTATTCAATTTGTCTATTTTTATTACCTCTTTTTACTGTAACTATTTTATGTTTCTAAGATACTTTTTGGTCTTATCAGTGATTTGTAAAAAGGACCCTAATAAAGCTAAAGCTGAAGTTTATGTTGTTGATTTTTCTGGTTTGGCAATTGTTTGTGTCTTTCAGCTTTTCCCGGTTAGGGGTCGCCACAGCAGAACTCCAGTCCGCTAATGACTGGCAGTAGATTTTTACGTACTGGCTTGCCGGGCCTAACGCACAACCTTCAATGAAGGAACACCCATTCACACATGTCGCTACACAAAAGACGCACTAACTGAGAATCGAACGGGCAACGTCTAACTGTGAGGCAACAACGCTACCGCAGCACCACCACCGCAGTAGATAAGCAGTACAATTGTGGTACTGACAAGCAACAACATCTCTATGCTAGGCAGAATGAAGCAAGGAGTATTAAACGTGTACTAAGAGCATAATACATTCTAATAATAGTAATGAAGCAGTATTATATTAACTCACACACATTTGACATTTAACGAAATCACACACATATTTGACATTTAAAACATTGGAAATGTGAAGTTTCATTAAGTAACATGGAAGAGCATGAAGGAGCAATGTAGTGAAGAGTGTGCAAGCTTTTTGGCACTGGAGTTTGTATTCTTTTCAACTAATTTACGGGTGCAGGAATTTTTTACATATTTATAGGGCAGGCATGCTTCCATTTGATTAAATGTAAGGGGAAATATCTGCAACATTATACAAGGGGCTATATTTTCTCTTTGTTAGGACAATGAAGAAATCTGTTCAGTAAAATTTGCTCATTATGCAGGTCAGAGTTCATTGTGTGGGGTAGTAGTAAAATGAAGTTATGTACTTGCCATAACGTTCCATGCGAGTTGTTCATCTAGTCTTCATTCTTACAGATGGGGTCGGAGCCAATCCTCGGCTCCGAGTCGGCCTACTACAAAGCTCGAGGCCTTCAGACAGCTCGAAGCCAAATCCTATCCCATGATGCACCTGGAGTTACCTCAGATCTTGTTTGCTGCATATAATAATAATACCATGTGTCATTCTATCACTCTTTAAGAGAAAGCCATAGAAGGACTGAGCAACCAGGAAGAATCTAGTATCTCCGTCCACGAAAAACCCTGGAGGGGGTAGGAGGGTGGGAAGTAAGAATGAAGTAGAGATGAACAATTCACATGGAACGTTATGGCAAGTACATAACTTCTTTATGGAAAGTTGTTCTATCTCACCGTTCATTCTTACAGATGGGTAGCATCCCAAGCACCATCTTTCATGGGTGGCTCATAGGAGTATGTTTTTCAGGACAGTAGACGCAATGGATGTGGTGAGAGAGGACATACAAGTGGTTGGTGTGACACAGCAAGATGCAGGGCACAGGAAGAAATGGAAACAGATGATCAGCTGTGGCGACCCCTAACGGGAGCACCCGAAAAAAAGAAGTTGACAGGGCCTCTTTTGGGGCCTCGCAACAAAGGGGGTAGGTTCATAGGTTCATACTAGGCTATCTGCCCTAGGGCATTTATAAACCTAGCCAGAATGTGTTTGGCTTTCGCCACCCATTTTAAATTTATTTTGCTATGCCCTTTTTCGAGGTTAGTATAATGTGCCTCTGTCTAACAGTGACACAGAAGTGATACCCGGGGTAAACCTACGATCTCCCATCCACTCATCAAGATTTCTCTTGAAGAGAGTCAATGAGGGACTCTGCCTAACCTGGACTGGGATTTTATTCCAGAGTGAAGGGAGCCTCTGGGTTATGAATCTGTCCCTCCAGCATGTCCTATTTATTTCAGTGCTGAGGTTCAAGTCTCTCGAGCGCGTGGCTCGATGGGATTTGGATTTTCTGAGGTGCAGCATGACCATTAATTCCGGGTTGGACATGGCTTTATACGTCAGGCACAGATCGCCTCTGAACAGGCGGTATGCCACTGAGTAGAGCTGGAGTTTCTTTAACCGGGCAGCATATGGTATCTGTTTGAGCCCTTTGATCCTCTTGGTGAGGTACTTTTGGGGTCTTTCCAGTTGCTGCAGGTGTCTGGTAAGGTACATCCCAAAAGGAGCATTGTACTCAATTACGGGCCTGATGAGGGATGAGTAAAGAGGCACGATGACCTCCCCTGATCTAGATGTGAATCCCTTCATGATTAGGTGGGCTATATAAAATGTTTTTCTAACCACTTTGGCCACGTGGTTGTCAAATGAGAGATTGCTATCAACTTGGGTCCCCAGGTCCCTAATTACTTCTTCTGTACTTAATGGATTACCACCTATGTGGCAATTTGTGGGCACTTTGTTTTTGCCAAAGGGGATGACTATACACTTTTTGGCATTTAGCTTGAGGCCATGGCTCTGGCACCAGTTGTCTGTTTCCAGGAGGCCCTTTTGGAGGATGCTTGTGTCGGCTGGAGAGTCGATTATGGCGCCCAGTTTGCAGTCATCTGCGAACTTGGTCAGCCACAGTCCTTCCGTGTTGGCCTGTACCTCCGAGAAATATATACCGAACAAGAGAGGTCCCAAGACTGAGCCTTGTGGGACACCACTTTTAACTGGTTTGGAGTCTGACATGGCTCCAGCAATTCTAACCATGTGGGTTCTGTCCTTGGGCCAGTTTGCAATCCATCTAGTGACAATAGGGGTTTATATTTAAGCTGGTGAGCTTATCTATAATGCCCGAGTGGGGTATTGTACCGAAGGCTTTTGCAAGGTCCAGGTAGGCTGTATGGACCACCTTCCCCTCGTCAATGGCCTTGGTGACTGTTTCAAAGAAATCAACCAGGTTTAAGAGGCAGGATCTGCCCTTCAAGCCGAACTGGGTAGGATCCAGTGTCTGTAGGTCCCCAATATCTTTATTTATGAGGTCCATGATGATCCTTTCCATAGCTTTGCAGACCAAGCTAGTCAGGCTTATGGGGCGATAGTTTCCAGGATCCGTTGAGGCACCACCTTTATTGAGGGGGACCACTGTTGCTGTACGCCACTCTTTGAGCACATATCCTGTAGTAAGGCTGAGATTGAACAGTAGTTTTGTTTGGGTTTAGCTCTTCTTGGAGTTCATGTAGGACGCAGCCCGGGACACCGTCTGGTCCCATTGATGCTGTGTTTTTTTGCTTTGGAGAGGGCAGCTCTTACCTGAGCATCTGAGATGTCAGGGGGGCAGCACTCTGCTGGGATAGATATTTGCCCTTTTGGTGGGGAGGGGGGGGTTTGCGCTGAACCTGTCAGCTAGGATGTTGGCAATGTCTGTGGGTTCAGTGTATTTTTTGTCATTTTAGACTAATTCTGAGCATATCTGGGAATTACCACCCAGGTTCCTAACATAACTAAAGAAAGCCTTGTGATTATCCTTAGTGTCCTGTGCAATTTTTCTCTCGAAGCTGGCCTTAGACAATTTTATGAGTGCCCATAGTTTTTTGCTAATACTGATCAGTGATGCCTTCCCTTTTTGGGATTTTGCTCATCATTTAGTAGCTTCCTCCTTCTATTGTATAGTTTGTTTATGGCTGGGGTCCACCAGACAGGACGTCTGCCTTTGGAGGATTGGGTCTTGGTTTTATTTGGGATCGCATGATCCATGCATTCCTGAAGGTGTTCATAGAATGCGTTTATAAAGGATTCTGCGGTCTGGGCCGTATTTTCCACAGGCCCGGGGGCTTTGAAGGATTCCACCTCGGTTTTGAGGAGTGTGAAATTTGCTTTAGAGAAGTTTTTCACTGTGGTTTTCTGGGCAGGGGGTGGGGTCGGGATGTGAATATCCAGTGAGATTAGTTTATGGTCTGATCTTACCAGTGAGGGATACACTTCTGGTCTGGAGCATAGAGTCCCCATGTTGGTGATGATCAGGTCCAGTATGTTTTCCCCTCTTGTGGGAGTGGTAACAAGTTGTTCCATAGCATTTGAGTTTATAAATTCTAGGAACCTTTGGGCTAAGGTGTTGGGAGCTAGAGTAATGCTCCCAGTCTATGTTTGGGTAGTTGAAGTCGCCCAATATAATGGTGTTTGGAGAGACCTTCATATTTTCCAGTGTTCTCAGAAAGGCCGAGTGGGGTTCCTGGGTTTGGGAGAGTGGTCTGTAGCAGGGTATAAACTGGAAGGCAGTTTTACCCACTGTTAGTTGCACATGGATAGTCTCTGATGCTTCGTGCTTTGCCACCAACCTGGAGGTGTGGGTATCTTTGATGAATATCGATACTACCCCTCCTTTTGTGGTTCGGTCCAAATTTTGGGGCCGAAAAGCATGGTATGAGGTATAACCTGGTAGTGCTGGGGTGCTCTCGGGAGCCCTGAACCAGGTTTCTGTTACTGCACAGATATCGATGTTCTCCATGCTAAGGAGAGTTTCGAGTGCGTGCATCTTGAGGTTTAGACTTCTGGCGTTGAGCAGCATTACTCTTAGTTTCTTATCCCTTATGATACCTATGGAGGTGGGTTTGTCTTTTGAGCCTTGCCTAAAAAAGGCACTATGGGGGTAGCAAGAGCCTTTGCCAATATCCAAAAGCCCAGGGGTGACAGGTGCAAGCCATCCCTAGCGAAGCATCGTGGCTAGTCAAGCATATCATCCCAGGCTGACAGGCATTGGATCCCCTTTGAATGACACCAGTACTTAAGCCAATTGTTGAAATTGATCATCTTGTCTTCATATTGTGGCATCATTCTTGGTGAGGGTAAGATGCTACTCAAGGTCAGGGTCATACCAGCCTGGGCTACATGCTCAGAGAGCTCCATTATGTCTCTTTTCATGTAGCCCAGGGAGGTACGTCTCAGGTCATTCACACCAGCATGGACAATGACTGAGTCATATTTGTACTTGCCTTGGAGTGACCTGAGTGCTTGTGTTATGTGGCGGATCCTAGCGCCCGACATGCTGCTCACCGTGACCCTCTCCTTGTTCAGCCTGGTGAGCGGGACGTCAGTGTGCCTGACGATAGAGTCAACTATTACAAGTGTATCAGGTGTGTTGTTTAGTCTTAAGGGCTGTGACTGTTAGTCACACTAGCTTTGTGAGATATGTGTTGCACATGTTTTGTTTTGGGGTAGCGGTTGCTTGGGTGTCTGCTTTGGAGGTCTCTGCTGCTTAGGCAGATTTTTATTTAGAGCCTCCAAGTATGTTTTTGTGTGATTATGTGTTTGGTTTGCTGTTGTGGTAGGTCTATGTGAGACTGGAATTGTAGGGAGTGTGGTCCTTGTTTGTTCAAGTACCAGACCACTGACATGTTGTCCGTCTGAATCGCAATTGTTTCCAGAGGAAGAGAATCCCGGAAGTACTGCAAAGCTAAAAGTACTGCTCTCATCTCCAGGACATTGATATGCAAATGTGTCTCTTGTTCAGTCCATGTGCCTTGGGCTGTTCTTCCCTGAAAATGACTCCACCTATCAGGGAAGCATCCGTGGTTACTGTGGCCGCTGGTGGGGGTAGAACAAAAGGACGACCTATCGTAACACGAAGAGAGGTCAACCACCACTGAAGATCCTTTTTGCATGTGTTTGTGATCATTATTAGATAAGACATTGGGAGCTCTTGGTAAGACCACTGAGCGAACAACAGCCATTGCAGAATCCGCATGTGCATGCGACCCAACGGTATGGCTAATATTGCAGCTGCCATCATGCCCAACAATTTTAGTACTTCTGATGCTGGAACCTTGTCTTTGGATATGATATTGTGGACCTTCTGACGGAGTAGTAAGACTCTTTCTGCTGAAAGTTTCAAAGTGGTGGTGGTAGTGGTGTCCAATTCTGCTCCGATAAAAACAGTACGTTGTGATGGCGACAAGGCAGATTTTTCTGAGTTTATTGTAATGCCCAGGTGACTGCAGAGTGAAAGAGTCGTGTCCCTGGCTTGTATGAGCTGATGCCTGGTGGTGAGGAGCCAATAGTCTAGGTACGGAAACACCTGGAATCCTAAACGTTTCAAGTGAGTAGTGACCACTGCCATACATTTGGTGAACACTCAGGGGGCTGTAGTTTGATCAAAGGGAAGGACTCGAAACTGGTAATGATTGGCTCCCAGCCTGAAGCGCAGATGATCCCTGGATGGTCTGGCCATTTTTATGTGGTAGTATGCATCCTGGAGATCTATCGAGCACATCCAATTGTCTTTCCCTAAAAAGGGAAGTATTGACTGAAGCGTGACCATCCAGAACTTCTATTTTGGACCTCAGCAGAATAAACAGATCTGTCAAGAAAGAGATCTCCAGTCCCCTGTCTTTTTTGGAACTAAAGAATCTTGAGTAAGTTCTGGATCCTATCTGGTCTGCTGGGACTGGTTGGATGACTATTTTCTTAGCAACATTTGGAACTCTACTGTTGCCTGTTTCCTGTAGCTGGGTGGAACGTCCAGGATTTTTGTTGTCAATGGAGTGGGGTGTGGCGAAAGGAATGAAATATCCTCTGGAAATTATACTTTGTACCCAGTTGTCATTTGTTATTTTGAGCCAGGCATCTGGATACAAAGATAAGCGACCCCCCGACTATCTCCAGAGTAGGAGAGTTGGGCCTCCTTTCAAAAGCGCTGGTTGGACTTTCCAAAGAACTAATCTCTGTCACCCTAGTTTTGCGGATCTCCCTCTGCCGCGCGGCGTCTTGCATTATTGCCCCCTCCTCTGCACCTGGAGGGGGGGTTCACTACGTGTGTCCTGAAAGCCTCCATGGACTTTTCAGAACATCTTTGCTCCCCTTTGACCCTTGAGGTAGGGTCTGGTAAAAGTGGAAAAATGGACTTCAACGGCAGACAGAGTCTTTCCTTCCTGTTCACACCTGGTTAACGTTTCTTTGACTTTGGGCCTGAAAAGGGACGAGCCATCAAAAGGGGTGTTGACAAAGGATGACTTAAAGGGCTCCATGAAGGAGCACAACCACATCCAGGAGTGTCTCCTAAGAGCAATTCCTGTATCTGCTGCCCTACTCGTTCTATCAGCTGCATATGAAATGAGGCGCATGGACGAGTTCACTATGGAATTGAGGGTAGGACGCTGGGAGGCAACTTTATCTGAAGCTCCTGCAGCTACTGTACCCTGAAGAGCATCTCCAAGCTCTTTTAGGAGATCCCTTTGCAATCTCGTAAAATGGGTGAGATAGTTTAGTGAACGCAGTGCAAAAGCCGCTGAACTGTACATGCGCTTCCCGTATCTATCCATGATCCTAGAATCTCGGTTAGGAGGATGGATAGAGGAAGAAGTTTCTGAAATCTCCTTTTAGGTGGCTGGCACCACCACCATGGCATCAAGTGGCACTCCCTTGGTAAGAAAAGACTTTTCCTGGGGGGCAGAAATAAATTTATTAGGCCTCCTAGAGACAAGCTCCATGGTGTCCGGAGACTCCCACACCATTCGTGAGACCAGCTCCATGAGCTCATCGAAGGGCGAAGACACCCAAGAGGTGGAGGGTTGAGACCCGAAAGCCTTCAGGAGAACCGACTCGCCTTCAGTAGGGTTGGTGGACTACCAGTCACCCCTCTGCCTAAGGATTTCTAGTATCTCAGCAAATGAGACATCCTCAGAGGGGGACCCTTCTGATTCATCCAAGTCGGTATCAGATGTGAGAGACTCCTGGGGGGAGTCCAAGTGCTTCCTCTTACAGATTCTCTTCCTGGGAACCTCATCAGTGGGAACTTCTGGTAAGGTCTCACAAGAGCAGGGGCCACCCAATGGGGCTTCCTGAGGCTCTGGGTCTCTACGCTTAGAAAGGATCTGTGAAGCAGAAGCGGACACAGGCACTTCTGGGGAGGAGGTAGTCGGACCTGAAGACATAGATGTCTTGGAAGACATAACTCTCCTCATAGCTTTGAAGGTACCTCTGCTCTGATGAGAAGGGACCACTGGATCCGAGAAAACCATTGATCCCAGGACAGTGGGCTCCGAACCAGAGGTAGAAGACGAGCTCATCCGAGCCAAAGCCCCACGAGGCAAAGTCGGAACCGACATGTCAGTCCGATTATCCTCCCTGAACCCGACCTGAGAGTGTCGGTTCATAGACTCCTCGATCGGAGCAGAGGAAGTCCAAGTAAACGGAACCAATGACACGAACAGGCGTCGGCTCCGAAGGCTCAACAATCAGCAAGTCCGACTCCTCCGGCTCTGAAGGACCAGCGTGGCTCAGAGGAGGAAATGAAATAGATAGTAACAGAGTCTTTGGTTCCAAAACCATTTGGGTCGGAGCCGATAAAAATTTTGCAAACGTTGGTGCCTGTAGCAACTTTTGCACCACACGATCCACATCCAAATCGGAAAGGCTAATCGACGACCGAGATGAATGTATGGACGGGGGCACTGACTGAAGGATCGGCGATTTAGGTACCTCGGATACCAGTTCCAGGACCGGCTCAGAAAAGACAAGACGCTCGGCTCTGGAGCCAACGAAGGTTTCTTTGATTTTTTTAACTTCCGAAGTAGAAGCCTTTGAGGATTTACTAGACCTGTCCTGGTCACTCAAAGCTTCCAGAAAAGATGGTTTGACCATTTCTCTGTGAATTAACTTTCTCTTTGTCTCCTGAAGAACCCTAGAAGAGAAGGAATGACAAATGGAGTAGCTTTCCTGAAGGTGCAATGCTCCTAAACAGTATACACAATTTACATGGCTATCGGTGACAGACATTTTCCGTCCACATTTTGGACATTTCTTAAAACGTGATTTAGGATGGTCATCCTTATCCTGGTCAGCCTCACTGGAATATACAGTCTCACGAAAAGGTACTGTAATAAACAGGACACATCCAAAAACTATTTCAAATAAGCCCTTTAAAAACTATGGGCTAAATATTGTAACTAACTCACACACACACACACACACACACACACACACACACACACACACACACACACACACTACTTATCTAAGCACTCTAATATCTATATTTCTAAATATATATCAAAAGGCTGTGCCAGACTGTCACACTATTCAAAGGCACACAACTACTAATTAAAACTACACTAAATATAACAAGGCCTACAGCAAAAAAACAAGGTCAAAGAGAGCTATTATCTAATCAAGAAAAGGCACACCAAGAAAAGGGAATACACACAATAAAGCTATAAGTGCTAAGCTAACTCTAAAATAGAGAAATAAGATATTCAGATACATTTGTAGGAAAAATGTTTTGTACTGGCCCGAGTTATGCGAGGAACCTCGGATCTACTGCAGCGGCAAACTAGATCCGAGGTAACTCCAGGTGCATCATGGGATATGGACTTGGCCTCGAGCTGTCTGAAGACCTCGAGCTTTGTAGTAGGCCAACTCGGAGCAGAGGATCGGCTCCGAACACATCTGTAAGAATGAACAGCGAGACAGAACAACTTCACATGTAATGTTTTTATACATTTATTTTTTCTTAATGGACTACTGCTAATATCCTTTACTGAAATGCAAACAGTAAACAGCTTCACCTGCTTCAATCAGCTAATTATGTAACCAGTTTATGGTACCGTACCGGAAAACAGTCAAACCCAGAAACAGTACCAAATTGTCAGAAGACCTCAAATTATGTCAGTACACTTCAGGAGGGTATTATGCAGACCAAAGACTGGTGTCTTAGTCACAATCTCAAAATGAATGCAATCAAATGCATCACCATTCCCTTCACACTATCAAATTAACAACAATACCCTATGTACCTACAAAGTGGTAAGCAATCTGGATCACAAGTGGTCTGCAACCTTAACTTAGACCACCATGTATCTACTGTAGTAAGGAAGGCTTTTTACATAGCACACTTGATTAGCAAAGGCACAACCTCTAGAGCAAAGGATGTAATAACCTCTCTAAATCAGGCTAATTGAGTAGAATGCCCCTTTCGGCAAGTATTGTACAAAACACCTACAACAACTGGAGAGACCTCAGAGGTTTCTAAGAAGATCAAGGGGCTCCAGCATGTGCCTTACACAGACCGACTGAAGTCCCTGTCACTATACTCAGTATCATCTAGACTTCTTAGGGGAGATTTGTACCTGGCTTACAGAGCAATCTCTGACCCAAACCTAATGAATCTGCTGCACATCTGTAAATCAAACAGGACTAGAGCTACCCGTGCCAGGGACCTAAATATGGCCAGCAACTTGAACAGGACGCGCTGGAGAGATAGTTTTGTCTCCCAGTGACTGCCACGTCTTTGGAATAGGCTGCCAATCCATGTGAAGCAGAGCACCTCTAGGACACTGTTCAAAGGGAACCTGGACGAGTAGATGGGACACTGTAAATTCTTACCAGGGATAGTGCCCACAACCCTCCTGGACATGGGCAGTCATTACTAAATACAATCCCGGGTACTGACTAAAGTATCTATGGTATTATATTGGGATGAAATGGCTAGGCTTGAAATGACCTCTGGGTCAATAGCCTAGTAATCTTCTATGATCTTATGAAGATAAATACAGTCATAGAACTACTTATTTGAGGTACACTGTATTGATTTCAACAAGTGTAATACTGAGCCATTTATCCCAATATGAAAGGAAGGGCATAAATTAGGGAGCAATGTGCCCATCTACAAGGTGGCATGAGACATGCACAGAACATATATCACTTTGGAATGTACACAGCTAAAAAGTTAAGGAATTCTCACAAAACGTTACGAAAAATCTTTTATCATCAACAGAACAAAAATGGTGCACGACACTCATGCCAGTAAGAAAAATGATCCTATGAACACAAAGACAAATGCAGTCACAGATAACACCATTTGTTTAAGATGCACTGCGTTGAATATTAAAAATATTCTAATATGAAGGCTAACATCTCAAGAATGGCAGGTCACATTTTAGAAGCAAGCTATCATCTACAAGGTGAAGTGATCTGCTAGCATATACAATTAACACTTCACTGTGAGAGCTACAGTGCTTTGAGATAATGAACAGTACAAAAGGGTATGAAACTATGAAGTGTTTTGTAAAATTCCCAAGAATAAAAGTAAAAATGTACTGTGATATGATACTCGTGCTGAAGATGGGAGGGGGTACGCATACAATGCTAGAAGAAAAGTACCTTTATCTGCACTTTTTTTTAAAAAAAATGCAGTATTTAATTTGATTTAAACTGTGTTGAAGGAATATTGAACTCAAGTCGCAGTTATTCTGCTCTTTAGTAACTTGAACTGAAGCTAGTGTGTTATTTGCTAGTAATTACAGGTGTGGGGGTAGCCACATTCTTTGATCTCCTGTCCTTGCCTTTTTAAGTGGTGCATTGTGAAATTTTTATTGCTTAAAAACCTCAGCTTTGGCCAGCTAAGAACTTGGTTATATTCAACTGGACGTATAAGAGAATTTAAGTACCTTTATCTGCACTTTTTAAAAAAAAAATACAGTATTTAATTTGATTTAAACTGTGTTGAAGGAATATTGAACTCAAGTTGCAGTTATTCTGCTCTTCAGTTATTCCCACCCACCCTCCCTCTTTTTGTTTTGGTGTTAATCTTAGTGGCCTTGAAACTGCCCGCCCCTCAGCCTGCCTCTGGGCCCATCTCATTTGCTCACTCAACTGAGTGCAGTGAGATCATATTCTGATTTCAGGCACTCCTACTGTGTACAAAGAGAGCATCTGGGAAACAGACAAAAAAAAATTAAGCTTATTTCCTGCCTTTCCTGTTAAGTGGTATAGACTGTTTGTGGGCTTCTGAGCCCCCATGCCCTTCGGTGTTTGAGGGAAGCCTTCTAGCTTGTTTTTTTTTTCTTATAACTAGTCAGTTTTCTAGTCTCAACACTCAAATCTGTTTCTTTGATCTCAGCACTTGTTCAGATAAAAAAAAAAAAAAAAAAAAATTATCTGCTTTTACTGTACTTGTGTTTCTACCTACTTCATTTTACTTTTGCATCATCTTAAAAATACTCAATTGTATTTATTACTGCTTGGTGTAACTCATTCTAAGCCTTTTGGTTTAAACACTTGGGCTTCGGACCAGTTGTTTTGCACTGAGAGGGTTTGTGGTCTGCACTGTTGTGTCAGAACAGGTAGCTTACATCCTTCTAGGTTGGGAACTGCTGATTGAGGGATCAGTGTCTGTTATTCTAAAAGTGTATTAATTCTGGTTTAAGCACTTGGGCTTTCAGGCCAGTTATTTTACATTAAGAGGGTTCGTGGTCTGCACTCTTGTGGGAGGAGAGGCTGGACTCTGCCCTTCTGAGCTGGGAATTTCTGGTTAAAGGCTTATAGTGCATGCATATCTGAACTGCTTCTTACCGAAGTTGGTGCGCCTTGTTTGCTGTAGCATAGACTGGATTCGGGCCTGCTGGATCTAGCTTTGTTTTTGTAACTTGAGCACTAATCCAGACATTCTCTAAAGTATTCAATTGTATTTATTACTGCTTGGTTGTAACTTGATTAAAGTGTAGCTATCATTCTAAGTCTTTTGGATTAAGCACTTGGGCTTCAGACCAGTTGTTTTACATTAGGAAGGTTTGTGGCAAGCACTGTGGTGGCAGGACAGGTAGCTTTCATCCTTCTAAGTTGGGAACTGCTGATTGAGAGCCCAGTGTCCAAGGGTATTAGTTCTGGTTTAGGCGCTTGGGCTTCAGGCCAGTTATTTTACATTAAGAAGGTTCGTGGTCTGCACTCTTGTGGGAGAAGAGGCTGGACTCTGCCCTTCTGAGCTGGGAATTTCTGGTTAAAGGTTTATAGTGCCTGAATATTTGAACTGTATCTTACTGAAATTGGTACACCTTATTTGCTCTAGCATAGACTAGATCCAGGCCTGCTGAATCTAGCTTTGTTTATATGCTTGTTGTTTGTTTGCTTGTTATTTCCCTGGAAGCTAATTCCACCTACTACGCGGCTTCTCAGCGCTTCTGTGGATCACTAGTGATAACTGCATTGCTTACTGTACTAGTTCCTTGTTTCACTTGAAAGAAAGTTACTGTTTGTCGTTTTTGCATTTAGTTACTTGTAACACATTGCACTCAAGTTACCTGGCACTTGCTCACTATAGCAATTATATAAGTCAGCACTAAAAATTAAAAGCACTACACCCTCACTCCCCACTGGCCCTTGTTTTCAATTATTAAGGAATTCCCAATATTATTCTAGCATGTCCAAAGGTCAGTTGTCAATCTCCTCTCCGGTCCAGCTGGTGAATCTGGGAATCTTGAGGCAATGTTATAACTGCCTCATGTACACAGACAACCCTCTCCTCCTCCCACATAACACAAATACTTGAGAGATGCAGCTATTTAGCCAAACTGGAGGCTGAGCTCTCTCAACTCAGGACTGGCAAGACCAGACAGGAGGAGAAGGCAACTACACACACCACAAAACCAGCCTCACATAATGCTACCACACCACTGAATCAAACACAAACACACAAAGACATACTCGGAGGCTCTGAGTAAAATTTACCTAAACAGCAGAGGCCTCCAAAGCAGACACCCAAACAACTGCTACCTCAAGACACCCCACAAGCAACACATAAACCACAAAAGCAGTGTGCAAAGCAGTCACAGCCCTTAAGGCCAAATACAACACCAAACATACTTGTCATAGGTGACTCCATAGTCAGACACACTGACGTCCCACTCACCAGGCTGAACAAGGAGAGGGTCACAGTAAGCTGCCTATCGGGCGCTAGAATCCGCCACATAACACAAGCACTCTGGTCACTCCACGGCAAGTACAAATATGACACAGTCATTGTCCATGCTGGTGTGAACGACCTGAGACGTACCTCCCTGGACTACATGAAAAGAGACCTAGAGGAGCTCTCTGATTATGTAGCTCAGGCAGGTATGACCCTGACCCTGAGCAGTATCCTTCCTTCACCAAGAATGATGCCACAATATAGAGACAAGATGATCAGCTTTAACAATTGGCTTAATGTCTGGTGTCATTCAAAGGGGATCCAGTGTCTGTCTGCCTGGGATGACATGCTTGACAAGCCATGCTGCTTCGCAAGGGACGGCTTGCACCTGTCACCCCTGGGATTCCGGATATTGGCTAAGGCTCTTGCCACCCCATAGTGCCTTTTTTAGGCAAGGCTCAAATTCTAAACCTACCACCCTAGAAAAAAAAATGGGAAGAAACTGAGGGTAATGCTGCTCAATGCCAGAAGTCTAAATCTCAAAATGCACGCACTCGAGGCCCTTCTCAGTATGGAGAACATCGATGTCTGTGCTGTAACTGAAACCTGGTTCAAGGCTCACGAGAGCACCCCGGCACTATTAGGTTTTACCTCATATCATGCGTTCCGGCCCCAAAACCCGGACCACACCACAAAAGGAGGGGTATCCATATTCATAAAGGATACCCACACCTCCAGGTTGGTGGCAACGCACGAAGCTTCGGAAACCATCCAGGTGCAACTAACCATAGGCAAAACTGCTCTACAAATTGTAGCGTGCTACAGGCCACCCTCTCAAACTCAGGAACCCCACACAGCCTTCCTGAAGACACTGGAGGGTATAAATGTATCTCCAAACACCATCATATTGGGTGACTTCAACTACCCGAATATAGACTGGGAACATTACTCAAGCCCTAACTCTCTAGCTCAATGGTTCCTGGAGTTCATAAATTCAAATGCCATGGAACAGCTAGTCACTGTTCCCACGAGAGGAGAAAATATACTAGATCTCATTATCACAAACATGGGGACAAAATGCTCCACACCGAAGTATATCCTCATTGGTGAGATCAGATCATAAACTAATCTCACTGGAAATCCACATCCCGCCCCACCCCAAACAAAAAAGACCACAGTGAAGAACTTCTCTAAAGCAAACTTCACACTACTCAAGACTGGTGTGGTATCCTTCAAGGACCCTGAGCCAGTGGAAACCACAACCCAAGCTGCGGAAGCCCTTACAAATGCCTTCTATGAACACCTCCAGGACTGCATGGATCAGGCAATCCCAAATAAAACCAAGACTCTTTCCACAAAGGGCAAACGTCCAGTCTGGTGGACCCCAGCCATTAACAAACTTTACAATAAGAGGAGAAAGCTATTACATGATAGAACAAAATCCATAAAAGGGAAGTCACCCCTGATCATTATTAGTAAAAAATACGAGCACTCATAAAATCAACTAAGGCCAATTTTGAGAGAAAAATTGCCATGGATTCAAAGGACAATCATAAGGCCTTTTTCAGCTATGTTAGGAACATGGGTGGAAACTCCCAGATATGCTCAGAATTAGTCCAAAATGATGCAAAAATCACTGAACCCACAGACATTGCCAACATACTGGCAGACAGTTTCAGTGCAAACTTCACCCCCTCTCCCCCCCCTAAAGGAGAGATAACTATCCCAGCAGAGTGTAGCCTCCCAGACATCTCAAATGCGCAGGTGAAAGCTGCTCTCTCCAAAGCTAAAAACACAGCATCAATGGGACCGGATGGTGTCCCCGGCTGTGTGCTACACGAGCTAAATGAGGAATTAAACCCGCACATAAGGCAGCTGTTTAATCTCAGCCTTACCACAGGATACGTGCCCAAGGAGTGGCGACGGCAACTGTGGTCCCACTCCACAAAGGCGGTGCCTCACGGACCCTGGTAATTACCGCCCATAAGCTTAACAAGTCTAGTCTGCAAAGCTATGGAGAGGATCATAATGGAACTCATAAACAAAGATATAGGGGACTTGCAGACATTGGACCCGACCCAGTTTGGCTTCGTCAAGGGCAGATCATGCCTTTTGAACTTGGTCGACTTCGAAAAGTCACCAAGGCCATTGATGAGGGAAAGGCAGTCCATACAGCCTACCTTGACCTTGCAAAGGTTTTCGACACAATACCCCACTCGGGTATTGTAGAAAAACTTACCAGCTTAAATGTAAACCCATATGTCACAAGATGGGTTGCAAACTGGCTTAAGGACAGAACCCACAGGGTTAGAGTTGCTGGCGCTATGTCAGACTCCAAGCTGGTCACAAGTGGTGTCCCACACAGCTCGGTCCTTGGCCCTCTATTGTTCGGCATCTACTTCTCAGAAGTACAGGCCAACATGGGAGGACTTTGGCTGACAAAGTTTGCAGGTGACTGCAAACTGGGCGCCATAGTGGAAAGTGCATCGGACACGGATATCCTTCAGAAGGGACTCACGGAAACCGATAGCTGGTGCCAGAGCCATGGCCTGAAGTTAAACGCCAAAAAATGTATAGTCATACCCTTCGGGAAAAACAAGGTAACCCCAAGCTATCATATAGGTGGCAATCCACTAAGCACAGAAGAGGTTATCAGGGACCTGGGGACCCAGGTTGACAGTGGCCTTTCTTTTGACACTCACGTTGCTAAAGTGGTTAGAAAAACCTTCTACATTTCCCACCTGATCATGAAGGGATTCACATCCAGATCTAGTGAGGTCATTGTTCCCCTGTACTCTTCACTTATCAGACCAATGATCGAGTGCAATGCCCCATTCGGGATGTATCTCACCTGACATCTGCAGCAATTGGAGAGACCCCAAAAGTTCCTCACCAAAAGGATAAAGGGACTCCAAAATCTGTCATATGCTGCCAGACTGAAGAAACTCCAGCTCTATTCAGTTGAATACCATCTGCTCAGAGGTGACATGTGCCTGACATACAAGGCCATGTCCAACCCGGAATTAATGGACATGCTCCACCTCAAAAAATCCAAATCCACCAAAACCACTAGAGCAAGCGACTTAAACCTTAGCACGGATATAAATAGGACATGCTGGAGGGATAGATTTATCACTCAGAGACTCCCTATGCTGTGGAATAAAATCCCGATCCATGTGAGGCAGAGCACCTCGCTGGCTCTGTTCAAGAGAAATCTTGACCTGTGGATGGGAGATCGTAGGTTTATCCCGGGAATCATCTCTGTGTCACTGCTGGACAGAGGCACAACAAACTAATGGGCACAGTATTTTTTCATATAAGGGGTGGCGTAAGCCACAAAAATTTGGGCTAGGCTTATAAATGCCTTAGGGCAGATAGCCTAGTATAAACCTATGAACCTAAAAATGATGCTACATATACTTGGGCAAGAAAAGTACAGCCACATATCACATAAGATATTTGTGTTTGAGGTGGACTGTAAATTACTACTAATATTTTAAGATCTCATAAATGGTAGGTAGATTCTGTGTTAAGGAGTAAGGTGCCATCTACAAAACAACATGATTCACTAAACAAGAAGTGTGAAACAACTTGGGGTGCAGAGGGATGGAGTCAAGTAATTCAAAAAAGTTAAAAATATTTTCCATATTTACATTAATTATGCAGAAATAGTTACAATAGTTTTATATGGATGGTGGCTTATGAAAGTAGTAAGAGTTATGCTAAAAACTAACATTAAAATATCCAAACTTATATTTACTTATCTGTTCAAATTAATTCAATTGTTCAAGCTTGTAACATGTACATGCAGTTTTTCTTCCCAAGCCTCCACTGAAAATGAGGTCTTACTGTCCCCAGTGGACCATCCTGGTAATTAAATACCAATAAATAAATAAAATATGGTGGGCAATTTGAAGAGGCGCACAGACATAAATGTGCGTTTGCTAAAGCTGCTATGAAAATTAGTCATATTTTCACATCTGTATTAATACAGTGAAGGCTGCTGTGACTAGCAGGCAAGCAAAATGTTGTCATCTTACACACATTAAGACACACAAATGTGCTACTTACACTTCCCACCTAGTGTGCGCAGTTTTGCAGATTAATGTTGATGTTGTGAAATACAACAGGGTACTCAGAATCTAAATTTATTTCACAATACCACAAACATCAGTGTGCTTACCAATCTTGTCATACATCACTGGAAAGCTCTGGAACAGATGCACAATATAACAAAGGTAACTGTTTCATACCATAACACTACCACCACCTGACAAATTATTTCATAAGCTTGCTATATAAATTCAGTGTCAGAAGATGCACTTTTTGATACATCAGTGCATAGACCACCATCTACTGAACGATTTAATAGCTCTAATAGTTTATGAGATATTGAAAATCATGTCAAGATTGTGCTTAGATTTTGTCCCATGTCCTTATTTTTCAAGGATCAAGATTCCCTGGCTTACAAGACTTCAGGAAACAAGGGGATTAATTAGTGTATTGCTGCTCAGGACTGAACGAGTTGAACTTCCCTTCCATTAAAGAAGAAATCACACTGATGGATTTGAAATTAAAGTTCTATCCTGCATTTAAAGTACACAGGTGATCTAACCGTTTCCCTCAAAACTGAGGAGAATTCATTGTAAGTGATTAAAAATTTGTATGTTTTAACTTTCTTTCTCTCCTGGAATGAGTTTCTGTTTAAGCTAGTACAATGTGTAAAATCTAATTTCTTCTCAGAGGTCTCAACTGCTGACTTATATAACCTTGCCAATAATCTGGACTTCATTTTTATCCTCTCAAAATCTTCATCCCTAGACTCAACCCTTGTCCTGTGTCATTTAACATACAGAAACAAGTTAAGAATGAGGGAAGGATGATAGCTAGGAACTAAGTTGGTTATTTAAATACTTTAAAAACAAAAATACTACGTTACCAGTCAAAGAAAAATGAAGTGGGACAACAAATAATTAGCAATACACAGCACAAAGGTAAACTGTTGGAATATACAGCATGAAATATGTACAACAAAATTCCAAAAATGGACACGCTGAGCCCAATAAATGGCATACAAAAAAACGTAGTTTAATTCCACAAAGATATCGTGGAAAAAAATCTTCAGTCTGTGTAGCACATTCAAAAATCACATTCCTTTTAAAACGAGACACAGTTAACCAGTGTTAAGACACAGCCCAAACAGAATCCATTACATATCAAGCAATTAAACCAATTAATATTTAAAGACATAGATAACCTACTTAAAAGCCACATTTAAAACATACACAAACATAAAATCACACAGTAATCATTTGCTTCCTTCTAAGCATAGGTTTAATACTAACCGCTGTATTTAAATCTGGTTTAGGATCTGCATTTAATAACGTTATCCATTCATACTCACATATTTCAAGATCACTATTCAAGTCACCACCTCTCCTACTTCTGAACCTAATGTCTATAACCCCAAATCGGAAACTGTGTTCATGTCCCTTTTCCTTTATATGCTTGGCGAGTGCACTTGTGCTTACAGTCTTCTATTTCAGATTTGTGTTCAGTAATCCTATCTTTTAATTTCCTAATACATTTACCTATATAAAAAGCTGAGCACAACACACAAGTCGCTAAATATACAATATTACAGGTGTTACATGTAGCATATTTATTGAATACGAATTGCCTTCCTGAAATTGGATGTATAAATATATTACTTGTTTCAATATCCTTACAACATGTACAACTGTGACAAGGATATGCACCTACTTTACTGTTCCTCTGCTATGAATTATAATATTTCATATCCTTATAACATAAATGGGATTTCAAATTAGGGCAATTTTTATATGCAAAGCAGGGTTTTCCACCCGCAATTCCCTTAATCTCAGGCATGGTCAGAAGGATATTGCATTTCTCTACAATATTTTTAACTGCATTCGATTTTCTATTATATGTAGTTACATACCCTATACAAGTAATCCCTTTAAGATATAAAGGCTCGACTATATCCCTACAGCCAGCTGAAAAATATGGCCTATCTATATCTTGTCTCATGGCTGAATCCTCAGTTTGTATCTGTTGTAGCATTCCTACATCATATCCTTGCACAGCCATTTTCTGCATCTGGCTAAAAGATTACTTGCTATCTGTATTAAGACGGCTAGTTCTCATAAACTGACTCTTCACTACACTTCTAAATATGTGTGGTGCATGCATACTGCGCTTATGTACATATCTACTTGCTTGCACATCCTTTATTTATTTATTTTTTTTACATACCGCAATATTAATTTCATTCCCTATCCGCTCTAGTTTAACATCTAGGTACTTAATACCCTCTCTAGAATATTCCATTGTAAGTTTCGAAAAATCAGTTGATTTAAATACTTAACAAATGCTTCCATTTCTACAGCATCACCATCCCATAACAAAGACGTCAACAAAACATCTAAAGAAAGATAATTACTTTTCCTTTATATATTTCTAAGCCATTATAAATATGTCTCTTCCCATTTTGCTATTACAACATTTGCTTATGTGTTCGCTACTGGTGTGCCATGGCAACACCTATTTTTTGATTATGTATCTGTTCATAAAATAAGAACACATTATTTTCAAACACCAATTCTAGCAGCTCACAAACAGTATCTATTTTTCTACCAGCTAGATCCATATTCTTACATAAAAGATGAAGTACTGTCTCAATACCCACGGCAGTAGAAATGATTGTGAACAGTCTAATGTAACAAATAAAAACATCAACATAGCTATGATCACTAAACCATGTATAGACCTTTGGTAAAAAAATATTCAGTGTCCTTTATATAGCTTTTGATCCAATATAAATATTTATTAAGTGCAGACTATAGATAATGTGAGATGGGCTCTGTTATCCACAATCCCCCAGACACTATAGGTCTCACTGGGGGGTGGATTAAATCTTTATGAACTTTCGGTAGCCCATATATCACAGGCAATCTTGAGCAGACAGTACTGTAAAAGAATTAAATAATCCAATATCATCATTCAATTGCAATTTAATAGACATTAGGTTCAGAAGCAGGAAGGGTGTTGACCTGAATAATGACCTTGAAATATGCGAGTATGAATGGATAATGTTATTAAATGCAAGTCATAAGCCAGGTTTAAATACAGCAGTTAATATTAAACCTATGCTTAGAAGGAAGCAAATGATTACTATGTGATTTTATTTTATGTTTTAAATATGGCTTTTAAGAAGGTTGTTATGTATGTCTTTAAATATTAAGTGGTTTAATTGCTTGATATGGAATAGATTCTGATTGGGCTGCGTCTTAATATATGGTTTTAAAAGGAACGTGAATTTTGAATATGCTATACACACTGAAGAAGGGTTTTTCCTGAAAGCTTTGTGGAATTAATAAACTTGTTTTTTATATGCTATTTATTGGGCTTAGCGTGTCCGTTTTTGGAATTTTCTTGTTTGTATTGCAATAATCAACACAGAAACCTTCCCTATTAAAAAAAATAGCACTGCACAAATTTAATTCTTATCACAGGTAAAAGTTATATAGAAAAGAAACATCTATAATGACTCAATAGAAATTCTGCTGCCAAATCACATCACACTTGTTCAATTAGTTGTATGCAATAGTAGGGACGCTACCCCAAAAGGTAGCCACAAAGCTGAAATAATTAACCGTGAACACAATTGGATTTTAACAACCATTACTAATGTATATAAAAAGTTCAAAAATAAGAGTAAAATAAACTCTGAATTACAAATTTAACAAGGGGACCAGCAGAAGTAATACAATAAATGAAAAGTCAAAAATAAGTTAGCAGTTTAGACAAAAAGTAGGCATTTGGGAACATTTCACTAAACCACTAAGACGACAGCTTTTTATTTGGATTGGAGATATCACCTAAGTGTTTTAAGTCTCAAATCTTTGAGTAGAAAGATGGGAAGGAAAGGAGGGGCATATGAATACGGCAGTTAAGGCTGAAAGAGGACACCACTTTTTGTTTATAATTTCTTTCCTGTCTTTACTTGCATGACTAACAAAAAGTCTAGACATAGGAATAGTGAATGAACTGCCACGTTTTTTAAAGAACTGACATCTAATTTAATAAAGCAATGCATCTCTAAAGATCGCCATACACTTAAACTTGCTCACTGTGGGAAAAAGTCCAAAAAGCAGTAAAAATGGCTGTGTGTGTGTGTGTGTTGTGTACCCATTTCCCCTCTCCTTGTAAGGTACACCTCTTGGCCTCTTTAAAAAAATAAATACTTCTTAACCATAATGTACAGGAGGGAACAACTGATGAGCTTATAAAAAGCCCTTTTCTGTCTTGAGTGGAAGGGGTGAGAAATAACTAAAAAGTCTGAGAATCCGTAGTAAGAGTGTCAGTGACTGATTAGGTTCACAGGCTAGTTAGGCTGACTGCCCTTGTAAGCCACTTTAAGCATAAATGCAAAGAAAAACACTTCACTACCAGGAAACGCTTAGGACCACAGTACTTTTAAGAACAATCCAGTATCTGTCTGCCTGGGATGACAAGGTTTTATCTGAAGAAGTTCTGATACTACTTGAACGAAAAGTGCTTAATAAACACATTTGGATTACTTGTTTTTTTCTTTCAGTCGCTATTTATTCGATTTGAAGTAGTTGGGATAACACGACTGACAGATCTCGATTCTCTGCCAGAGATGGCCTGCATCTGTCATCCCTGGGCTTCCGGATACTGGCCAAGGCTCTTGCCACCCCTATAATGCCTTTTTAAGGTGGTGTTCCAAAGAACAAAATTACCACCGTAACAGCTACAAACAAATGAAATCTGACGGTCATGCTGCTCAACGCTAGAAGTCTAAATCTCAAAATGCACTCGCTCGAAGCACTCCTTAAAATGGATAACATTGACATTTGTGCTGTAACAGAGACCTGGTTCAAAGCAGCAGAAAGCACCCCTGCACTACCAGGCTATAACTCATCCCACACCTTTTGGCCCCAGAACTTGGACCGAAGCTCCAAAGGCAGTAGTGTTTCCATACTCATAAAGGATGCGCACATCACCAGACTGGTAGCCCAACATAACGTGTCAGAGATACTTCAGGTGCAGCTAACATTGGGTAAGACAGAGATTCAGGTTGTAGCCTGTTATAGGTCCCCAACCATGTCCCAAGATCCACACTCCACGTTCTTAAGCACCCTGGAGAATATTAAGGTCCAACTTAACACTCTCATTCTGGGTGACTTCAACTACCCCTCCATTAACTGGGAAAACTACTCATGTACCAACACACACTTGCCCAACGTTTCCTGGAAATCATTAAATTCCAATGCCCTGGACCAGCTCGTTCTTACATGGTTATTATTAACATGGGCGACCGCTGCTCTACACCAGTAGTCAACTCCTCCCTGGTTAGATCAGACCACAAACTAATCACCTTAGAAATCCACCCCCCCCCCCCCCCGCAAAGGTAATAACCATAAAAAAAATTCTCGGCACCCATGCAAATGGAGAATAGTTGCATGACCGCCAAATCATACACCAATGCACTATACAAACACATACACAAATGCATGGATTTCTCCATACTATACAGAACAAAGACACTCTCCTCAAAAAAAAAGAAAGCCAATCTAGTGGTCCCCTGCCATAAACAAACTCTACAACAGGAAGAGGAAACTGATGCGAAATAAGGTGAAGTCCTAAGACTGGAAAAACTCCCTGATCAGTCTCAACAAAAAGTTGAGAGCCCTCATTAAATCCTCTAAAGCTAGCTACGAAAACAGAATTGCAGCAGATAGTAAAAGACAACCACAACACCTTCTATAGTTATGTAAAGAATCTCCACGGCAATACCCAGATTTGCTCTGAGCTACTGCACAATGGTACATCCTATACCGAGCCAATAGATACTGTCAATATACTGACCGACAGATTCAGTGCCAACTTTAACCCCCCCAAAGGATCAATCACAATACCAGTAGATTGCCAGGCACCCAGTATTACTGCTGCACAGGTTAAAACAGCACTGTCCAAGGCCAGGAAAACAGCTTCTATGGGACCTGACAATATCCCTGGCTGTGTTCTACATGAATTACAGAGTGAACTGGCACCTCACTTGTGTGCCCTGTTCAATTACAGCCTCACCTTAGGCTTTGTCCCTACCAAATGGCGCACTGCTTCAGTCATCCCTCTCCACAAAAGAAGAGCGACTAGAGACCCTGGGAACTATCGCCCCAGTAGCCTGACTAGTCTGATATGCAAAGTTAAGGAATGCATCATCATGGACCTAATAAACAAGGATATAGGGAATCTACAAACTCTGGATTCCACACAGTTTGGTTTTTTGAAGGGTAGATCATGCCTGCTCAACCTGGTCGACTTCTTTTGAGTCAGTCACCAGAGCTGTGAATAAATGCAAGGTGGTTCAAACAGCCTACCTTGATCTGGCCAAGGCCTTTGATACCATTCCCCACTCAGGAATCATAGAAAAACTCACTAAGCTAGGCATCAACCCATATATCACTAGGTGGGTTGCAAGCTACCTCACAGACAGAACCAACAGTGTAAAAATAACTGACTCCAAGTCATCCCCTCTCACCCCCTAAAAAGCCCATCTCAATACCAAAAGATTGCCAATTCCAATAATCACGGCCACACAGGTAGAAACCGCACTCTCCAAAGCTAAGAATACAGCATCCATGAGAACAGATGACACCCAGAGCTGTGTACTACATGAACTACGAAATGAACTGGCACCTCACCGAAGTGTCATGTTTAATCATAGCCTCACCTCAAGCTTCGTGCCCACTGAGTGGCGCACAGCTACAATTATCCCACTCCACAAGGGGGGATCCACCTTGGATCCCGGGAACTACCGTCCCATCAGTCTGACGAGCCTGATCTGCAAGGGCATGGAATGGATTATCATAGAACTTATAAACAATCAGTCTCCAGAGCTGTGGACAGGCGTAAGGCAGTCCACGCAGCCTATCTGGACCTCGCCAAGGCCGTCTACACCATTCCCCCCTCTGGAATCATAGATAAACTTACTAAGCTGGGCATAAATCCCTACATCACTCGATGGGTTGCCAACTGACTTACTGACAGAGCCCAGACTGTAAAAGTAGCAGGCTCCAAATCCAGCTCCAGACAAGTGATAAGTGGAGTACCTCAGGGTTCAGTCCTGGGACTGCTCTTGTTTGGCATCTACATCTTTGAAGTACAGGCCAACACTAAGGGACTCTAGCTAACAAAGTTCGCAGATGACTGCAAACTGGGAGCCAATACTGAATCATCAAATGATGTGGATATTCTACAAAAAGGCCTTACAGAAACAGATGCTTGGTACCAGAGCCATGGGCTCAAGCTTAATGCCAAGAAATGTGTAGTTATCCCCTTTGGGAAAAACCATGTACCCATGAATTACCACATAGGTGGCACTACAATAAACACCGAAAGTGTGATCAGAGACTTAGAGACACAGGTGGGCAGTGGTCTCACCTTCGATAACCACATCGTCACAACAGTCAGGAAATCCTTCTATGTGGCACACCTCATCACCAAGGGCTTTTCATCCAGAAAAAAAGGAAGTCAATGTCCCACTGTACTCATCCCTCATTAGACCCATTACAGAGTACAACGCCTCGTTTGTTATGTACCTCACAACACATCTGCAACAGCTAGAAAGGCCGAAGAAATACCTCACTAAAAGAATCACAGGCCTAAAGCAGGTGCCCTATGCTGACCATCTAAAAAAACTCCAGCTATACTCTGTGGCATATCATCTACTCAGAGGCGAACTTTGCTTAACATATAAGGCCATGTCAAACCCCGAGTTGTTGGACATGCTCCACTTAAAGAAATCCCAATCCCTCAGAGCTACACACTCCAGGGATCTAAACCTTGTCATCACAATGAACAGGTTCCTGACCCAGAGACTCCCCATACGTGTCATGCAGAGCACCTCCTTGGCCCTCTTCAAAAAGGAACCTTGACAATTGGATGGGAGATAGGAAATTCATCCCGGGGATCACGTCAGTCGTCCTGCTAGACAGGGGTCCAGGGAAGTAAATATTGTGGGAAGAAATATCCAGGGAATTGTTTGGGTAGGTTGTATAGGCCCTAGGGCCGATAGCCTAGTACCAACCTATGAACCTATGACTGCCGACTAGTCATGAGTGGAATCCCACAGGGTTCGGTCCTGGGTCCTCTCCTGTTTGGTGCCCACTTCTCTGAAGTCCAGGGCAACACAAAGTGACTCTGGCTGACAAACGTTTGCAGATGATTGCAAGTTGGGAGCTATTATTAACTCCCCCAAGTGACGCTGACATCCTACAGAAAGGCCTCACTGAGACCAATGACTGGTGTCAGAACCATGGCCTTACGCCCAATGCCAAAAAATGTGTGTCATCATCCCCTTTGGGAAAAGCCCGGTTCCCATGAATTACCACATAGATGGTAGCCCACTGAACACCGAAGGCGTTATAAGAGATCTGGGAAAACAGGTTGACAACAACCTCTCTTTTGACCACCACATTGCCACTGTTAAGTCCTATGTGGCACATCTCATTACTAAGGGTTTTGCATCCAGGAAGAAGGAGGCCACCGTCTTCCTGTACTCTTCCCTCATTAGGCCAATCATAGAGTACAATGCCCCATTTGGCATGTACCGCACTAGACACCTGCAACAACTGGAGAGGCCACAAAAGTATCTCACAAAGAGGATCCTAGGCCTTAAACACTTGTCCTATATAGACAAAAAAAAAACTCCAACTATTCTGTCTCATATCACCTACTTAGAGGCGATTTCTGCTTGACTTACAAACTTACAAAGCCATGTCTGACCCAGCTCTGTTAGAAATGCTACATCTAAAGAAATCCCAATCACTCTGCACCACACGCTCCATAGACCTCAACCTCATTACCATAATCAACAGAACATGCTGGAGGGACAGGTTCATAACCCAATGACTACCCATGCTATGGAATAGACTTCACATACATGTCAAACAGAGCACCTCACTGGCCTTCTTCAGGAGGCATCTTGATGAGTGGATGGGAAACAGAAAATTCACCCCAGAGATCACTCTAGTGGCTCTACTCGAGAGAGGTCCTGGGAACTAAGGTCGGGTGGCACTGTGCAATGGTAATCCTATGGGCTAGGCTTGTAAAGGCTCCAGGGCCATTAGCCTAGTACACACCTATGAATAACAAATCAACAAGTTACAAAGTTTTCAGGCCAATGCCCTTCTTCATTGTGTAGTAAAAATCACTCAGTCAACTTCTCAACGTACATAATACAGGTGTAGAATCATGTGACACAGCCTTAATTAAAACCAATTATCCAACTTATAATTATACAGTACATTCAGTTAAAATCATTGTAAAACAATATTATCTCATTTTAGAATTGACTTTTTCTTCTTTAAAACAGGTTTAATACTGATAGATGTATTATTACCTGGAACAACATCTGCTTGTAGTCTAAGAATCCATTTATATTCAACTAATTCTAGTCTATTATTTAAATCTCCACTCCACCCCTTCTACTTTTATATACTAGGTTAAATCACCCTGAACTGGAATTCGTGTTCCAAACCTGCTTCTCCTTTGTGCTTGGCTAGTGCACTGGTACAAATATTTCTTCTCATCTCTGATGTATGTTCAATTATTCGATTTTAAGTCTACGTGTGGACTTACCAACATAGAAAGCAGAGTATTTTGAGCAAGTAGCGAGATGCATAACATTATAACTATTACAGGTAGCAGAACATCTAAACTTATATTTTTCATTAGTTACAGGATGTGTAACTTCATTACTTTTTTGTATGTCCTTACAATATATGCAGTTATAACAAGGGAAAATGTCAAGTTTATGCATTTCTTTATTTGCTGGCGACTTCATGTCTTTATAGCATAAACATATTTTGAGATTAGCACTATTCTTATAAGTGAAACTCAGTTTAGTCAACTGTTTGATCTCTGGCATTGTGGCTAAAATATTCCAATTTTTTTGTAATTTGTTTAATTTCACCAGTCCTTCAATTATATTTAGTAATGTAGCGTAGCTGTACAGACAGTTAATTATTTGTGGACAGTCTTTCTTATCTAAAATATAAGGCCTACTATTGTTCTATCATATAATATAGCACTAATCAACGACGTTGGTGTGGTATATTAAGATTTACCCACGGTTGGTGTGGAAGCAGAAGCAGTTCGCAAGTGCCAGTCGGCCGACACCTGAGATTTTCGAATCGAATTTCAGTCCGAAGTCTTCAAAGCTTCTTGCCTCAGTCCGATGTCAGAAAAAGTTAACAACTGCATTTCTTGTGGGAAGCAAATACCTCATAAGGACTTTCATTCCTTTTGTATACCTTGCCTAGGCCCAGACCACGACGTCATTGGTAGTCGGTTTTGTGCTAGGTTCAATAAGCTAACTATAAAGCGACGCTCTGATTTCGCACGACACTACTTCGGTAGAAAACAAGTGCGAAGCCCAAGCAATTAAATAAAGCCAACCATGGATAAATCTTAACATACCACACCACGGAGTCGGTTATTGCTCTTATACAATAACATTATTTAAGAAAAAAATTACTTACTTTTCTTAAATAATGTCTTTGTGTAACGGAGCTGTACTGTTCTTCTGTTTCATATCCTGTTGCTTTTTTTGATGCACTGCGCATGGGTATGGGATTTGCATTCCCATGCTTACCCAGTACATCAGTGCTTCGGAAAGAAAAAAAAAAACACTTTCGGACAGTTTAGGGAGTAAGAGAGAGAGAATGCAGGAAATACAAGGAAAACCAGGTACGTGTCTTTAGTTTTGAATGTACCTGATTTTTCTAGTATTTTCTCCGTCCTCTCTCTCTCTCTCATATGTCCGTACTCCAGATTTCTAATTTTACTTATTTATTTATGTTTAAAATGCTTTAAAAGTTACAGTATATACCAATGGAAAAAAAGTCTGGGTGATTTGACATTTTTCCATTAGTATATGCTCAGATTTACAATGGGCACGCTGGTTGGGCTGACCAATCAGTATGCTAGTCTTTGAATTCTAATGGCCAGTCATTGTATAATATGTATTTCTTCAGGTTTTCTCTAAATTCATCACCTCTTCCATCTGCTCAATACATTTAGCATCTCATTTTCTTCCTGCAACTCATTTTCGATTTTAAGGAAGAACTGATTCATAAGAATCATGTAGTCTGCACAAACTCCTTAAAAATGGCAAGAGATAAACTTAGTTAAGTGCAGACTACATGATTCTTATGAATCAGTTCTTCCTTAAAATCGAAAATGAGTTGCAGGAAGAAATAATACAACTAGAAAATGAAGCTATTGGTATGCCTGCTTTTACAGAATGCTCAAACCTCTTTAACCAAATGTTAGAGAGGTTAAATTTGATGAGAACCTTGAAGTTATAACAAAATGTAAATTGCAAAGATACTTAAAATGACTTTATATCGGGCAACATGTTTTCTTGGCCAAAAGATCATTTCACTATGGTCGCTAAGCCGGGGGTGGGCAAGAAATGAGGTTCAGTATATGCCTTGGACACTTTCTCTTTATCAGGAGTTCCATAATAGTTAGACCTCTGCTGTTCAGAAAGAAACTCATGTTCTCTTGCAATCTTTAAGTAAGCTTTGAACATTTGGTAATGACCGAATGACAGATCTGGTTCTATGCAGAAAAATCCAACTAACTACACTAATATAGAGAAATGTAGCACCCAACCCCCTGAGGAATTTCACCCCATTCCAATTCACCTCAATTTACCTGAAACAATAGAGGCACGGAGTAGCGATTCGTCCAGAAGCAAGATGCAAAGGAAAGGAGGCGGGGAAGCAAGAAACAATGGCCCGCAAACGAGGAGTCTGTCCAAACATGAGGGCAAATGAGTAATAGAACAGTTGTGAACTTATCGGATTGTGAAATTACAAAAGAAGACATTTTGCTGTTATCTGAAGAGTTGAACTTTATTCCATCTAGTACAGACACTGTTGTTAATGTTTAACTGATCTAAATGTGTTTATTACAAATTTAAGCTTAAAAAACTCATTACCAAATGCTTATAACACTTGTAAGAAAGCAATTACTTTTATACCTGTAAATTGTCCTATAGTTACTGCATTTAATAATGTATGTGAGAAAGAAATCAGTGAAGCATATGCTAAGAAGAACGTTAAGAAGCATTATAAATAACTTATAAAGAGCATGAAGCACTTGTCAAATTACAAAGCTATGAGAACATAGTCATCAAACAAACTGACGGGGGGGGGGGGCTATACTGATACTAAACAAATGTGATTATGATGCCTATACCTTTATTCATATAACTACTTAGGTTCATAGGTAGGTACTAGGCTATTGGCCCTAGGGCCTATATCAGCCTAGCCAAAGGTACCCTGGCTTTCGCCACCCAAGAAAATTATTTTCCTGTGCCACTGTTGAGCAGAGCCACAGAAGTGCTCCCCGGATCCCCGGGGAGAATTTCCTATCTCCCATCCAATCATCAAGATTCTTCCTGAACAGTGCTAATGAGGAGCTTTGTTTGATATAGATAGGTAGTTTGTTCCAGAGTATGGGAAGTCTCTGGGACAGGAATCTATCCCTCCAGCATGTTCTGTTTATTGTGGTGACGAGGTTTAGGTCTCTAGAGCGTGTAGCTCGTAGGGATTGGGATTTCTGTAAGTGGAGCATGTCTAAAAGCTCTGGGTTTGACATAGCTTTGTGTGTTAGGCAGAGATCGCCTCCGAGTAGGCGATATGCAATGGAGTAAAGCTGCAGTTTTTTGAGACAGTTTGCATAGGGCATCTCTTTGAGGCAGGTAATCCTCCTTGTGAGGTATTTCTGTGGCCTTTCTAGTTGTTGTAGATGTCTTGTGAGGTACATACCAAAAGGGGCATTGTACTCTATAATGGGGCTAATGAGTGACGAGTAGAGGGGAACAATGACCTCTTTTTTCCTGGATGAGAAACCTTTTGTGATGAGGTGCGCCACATAGAAGGATCTCCTGACTACAGTGGCGATGTGATTATCAACTACTGTCCACCTGTGTCCCAAGGTCTCTTATCACACTTTCGGTGTTAAGTGGACTACCACCTATGTGGTAGTTCATGGGTACTGAATTTTTACCAAAAGGAATGGCAATGTACTTTTTGGCATTGAGCTTGAGGCCATGGCTTTGACACCAGGCATCTGTCTCAGCAAGGCCCTTTTGTAGGATGTCCACATCTTTTGGAGTTTTGATTATGGCTCCTAGTTTGCAGTCATCTGCGAACTTCGTTAATAAAGACCTTCTGTGTTGGCCTGTACTTCAGAGAAGTAGATACCAAACAGGAGAGGACCCAGGACTGAACCCTGTGGTACTCCACTTGTCACTGGTCTGAAGCTGAATTTGGACTTTTGACATAAAAAATCTTATTATGAAAGTTAATATGTGCCTCTATGATTTGCAACTGAATGGTGACATTTCGATTGATTTATTTCACTTCTTTAATGTTCCTTGTCCTATTACACCAGTACTATACGGATTACCCAAGACACATAAAAGTTTGGAACACCCACTGATTAGACCAATAGTATCCGGATGTGGGTGGATAACTGAACTGATTTCAGTTTACTTACAATCAGTTCTTAGTGGTCTAATATCAAAGGTTAATAGTTATATTAAAGAAGTACTGGTGATTTTTTAACCTAACTTTATGAATGGCATAAACATAATGAAGGTACTAGTTTCATGTTTGCAACTTTAGATATCAAATCCTTGTTCACAGTGATTCCTAATGATAACGGCTTGGATGCCTTACCAGACGTTTTATGTGAACACGGTAATATGTCTAGAAGAGAAGTTAATACTATATGTGAGCTCTTGGATTTAGTACCGAACAACAATGTGTTTACGTTTAAGGACTTTGTTGTTGTGGCTGTGTCTTTCGGCTTTTCCCGGCTGGGGGTCGCCACAGCGGAACTCCGGTCCGCTAATGACTGGCAGTTGATTTTTACGTGCTGAGTTATTTCATCAAAAAGTGGGTATCGCTATGGGTACTCCCATAGTGAACACCTATGCTAATATTGTTGTAGGTTCTTGGGAGGAGCAGTTTGTAAATAAATGTCCATCACTATTTTTTTGCACATAAATTGACTTTTTATAAGCGTTTTTTGGATGATGTTTTTATGATATGGAAAGGTGAATGTTATGAATTAGTATCATTTGTTTAATGTTCTGTTTTTTGGATGATGTTTTTATGATATGGAAAGGTGAATGTTATGAATTAGTATCATTTGTTTAATGTTCTGAATTAGTATAATTTGTTGAATATCTGAATGAGAGTGCGCTCAGTTTCTGAAATTTACTTTAATTTTTCTTCAAGTAAAACAAATTATTTAGATGTTAAACTGGAGACAGTTGACAATAGTATTAGGACTTCTATATTTAAGAAGGAAGTACAACTAAATAGGTATACACACAGAGCCAGCATGCATGCTACCCATGTATTTAATGGTACAGCGAAAAGTCAGCGAATGTGTGCTAGCAGGCTGAATACAGATGATGCTAAATGTATTGAGCAGATGGAAGATATGATGACTGAATTTAGAGAAAGAGGATACAGTAATGAGTCACTGGAAAATCTGAAGAAATATATATTAAATGACAGAAAGAACAACAGCAGGCCTTATTTTTCAGACAACAAAGACTGTCCACAAACGATTGTCAGGATAAATCTGTACACTTAAGCTACACTACTAAATATAATAAAAGGACTGATAAAATTAAATTATTACAAAAAAATTGGAATATTTTAGCTACAATGTCAGAGATCAATCAGTTGATAGATGATAAACCGAGTTTCGCTTATAAGAACAGTGCTATAAAGACATGAAGTCACCAATAAATAAAGAAATGCATAAACTTGGCACCTTCCCTTGTTATAACTGTGCATGTTGTAAGAACATACAAACAGGTAATGAATTTACACATCCTGTAACTAAAGACAAATATACACCTTGTATTATGTAAGCTGAGTGAATGATTTTACTAAACAATGAAGAAGGGCATTGGCCCGAAAGCTTTGTGACTTGTTGGTTTGTTGTTTTATTAAAGTTCTGTGGTCCTAAACGTTTCCTATCACTGAAGTGCTTTTATTTGGATCTGTGCTACAGTTTTAAGTGAAGGTTTAACCATAGTGTGGGTCTATTTGCTTGTTGGTCCATTTTAAACCTAGCCAATTATCTTAAATGAGACTCAAACCTTGCACATTCTGTCTGACAGGTAAACACATATGCCAAACCCAACCTTAGCTTACAGATTTGGGTAGGCATAATGACACAAGGTACAGGGCACGAGTCTCACCTTTGAGAGAAACTGGCTAGGCTTAGAGGAGAACACAGACTGCCCTTTAAACACAGTTTCTTCTCATGTAACTATTACGAGGGTTCTTGAAAGTGACATGAACTCTCACTTCAGTAATGGTTAATTTAAAAATGCTGCTTCTAAACCAGTATTACTGCTCCTTGCATTAGCCAAATCATACCTGTTCTGCACACCAGCCCTTAAACTAGAGAAGCCATACAATTTCTCAAAGCCATAGCATTGATGGGGCAAGACGGGCAGCAGTCCCCTGTACAAGAAGTTATAGGGTACAAGAAGTATTTTATTGAGCACAGATCAGCTCCTGCTCTATCCTTCCAGTTGTTCTACCTATAGCAGTAAAAACATTTAGGAACTACAATAATTTATGTTAAGGAGCTCCCTACAACAGATCATACACTATATTTTTTGCTCTTCTAGTATACAGAATGACATCTGGGTCTCAAGCCTTCTCCAAATAAGGTCCTAAATATACCAGTATAAGATGTGTTAAATATACGTGTGTGTATGTGTATAATAGCTATCTATCTATCTATATATATATATATATATATATATATATATATATATATACATACACACACACACACACACATATATTTTTTCTATATATGTATGTATATGTGCGTGTGTGTGTGTGTATATATATATATATATATATATATATATATATATATACATACATATATACATATATATACACACACACAGACATATATACATGCATTATATATATATATACATACACACACACATATTTATATATATATATATATATATATATATATATATATATATATATATATAGGCTGTTAGAGGTGTACTAGGCCAATGTGCCTGGATCCTTTACAAGCGAGCCCATAAAAGTGTCCTGGCATCATGTGTACAGCACATACACATGATGTCAGGGCACTTTTATGGGCTAGGCTTGTAAAGGATCCAGGGCCATTGGCCTAGTACACACCTATGAGCCCTATGTATGTATATATAATGTGTGCATGTGTATATATATATATATATATATATATATATATATATATATATATATATATATATATACACACATATACACACAAACACACATCTATATACAAACACATTTTATATATATATATATATATATATATATATATATATACACATACACACACACACACACACACACACACACTGGATATAAAAAGTTTACACACCCTTGTTAAAATGCCAGGCTTTGTGATATAAAATAATGAGACCACAATAAATCATTTCAAAACTTTTTCCACCTTTAATGTGACCTATAACCTGTACAATTCAATTGAAAAACAAACAAATCTGTTAGGGGAAATATATAAAAAATAAAAAACGTACAATAAGCTGGTTGCATAAGTGTGCACACCCCTTAAACTAATACTTCTTTGAAGCACCTTTTGATTTAATTAAGAATCAAGTCTTCTTGGGTTCAGCTGTCCTAGTAGGATTTTCCTGACATTTACTCAGTTGCCTGCTATAGCAAAAGCCATGGTTTGCAGACAGCTTACAAAGTATAAAAGGGATCTCATTGTTGAATGTATCAGTCAGGGGAAGGGTACAAAAAAATTTCCACAGCACTGGATACACCATGGAACACAGTGAAGACAGTCATCTAAAAGTGGAGAAAATATGGGGCAACAGTGACTGTGCAAAGAACTGGATGCCCCTCTAAAATTGATGAAAAGACAATACAAAAACTTGTCAGGGTCACTGCCAAGAGACCTACAGCAACACTGAAGGAGCTGCAGGAATTTCTGGCAAGTACAGGTTGTGCACTACATGTGACAACAACCTCCTGTATTCTCCATATGTTTGAGCTGTGTACTACATGTGACAACAATCTCCTGTATTCTCCATATGTTTGAGCTATGGGGTAGGATTGCAACACGGAAGCCTTTTCTTACACAGAAACACATCCAGGCCTGGCTAAAATTTGCAAAACAACACATCAAGTCTCCCAAAAGCATGTGGGGAAGATGTGTTATGGTCTGATGAGACCAAGGTTGAACTTTTTGGCTACAATTCCAAAAGGTATGTTTGGCACAAAAACAACACTCTCCATCACCAAAAGACCACCATCCCCACAGTGAAGCATGGTGGTGGCAGTATCATGCTTTGGGGTTGCTTGTCTTCAGCTGGAACTGGGACTGTAGTCAAGGTGGAGGGAATTATAAACAGTTCCAAATACCAGTCACTTTTGGCCCAAAACCTTCAGGAGTCTGCTAGAAAGCTGAAGACAAATTTCATCTTTCAACAAGACAATGGCCACAATCATACATCCAAATTAACAAAAAGAATGACTTCACCAGAAGAAAATTAAAATTTGGAAAGGGCCAGCCAGAGCCCAGACTTAAATCCAAAAGAAAATCTGTGGAGTGACCTGAAGAGGGCTGTGCACAAGAGATGCCCTTGCAATCTGACAGATTTGGAGTGCTTTTGCAAGGAAGACTGGGCAAATATTGCATCCGTCACACTTATGTACCCAAAAAGACTGAATGCTGTAATTACATAAAAAGGTGCTTCAACAAAGTATTAGTTTAAGGGTGTGCACACTTATGCAACCAGCTTATTGTACGTTTTTTATTTTTTATATTTTTCCCCTAACAGATTTGTTTGTTTTTCAACTGAATTGTACAGTTTATAAGTCACATTAAAGGTGGGAAAAGTTTTGAAATTATTTATTATGGTCTCATTATTTTATATCACAAAAACCTGGCATTTTAACAGGGATGTGTAAACTTTTTATATCCACTCGTGTGTGTGCATGTGTGTGCGTGCATGTACATAAACACACACACACACACACACACACACATCTATAAAATATATATATATATATATATATATATATATATATATATATATATATATAGTACAGTTGTGTACACTTACCATAAATGTAGATGTTCGAGTGTATTCACTGTTGCAGTCATTACATTTGGGTTATCCTGCTGGCAGGTTGCCCTCAGTCAGCCTGAATTCCAAAGTCTTGGGTCCTGTGTCGGTTGCTGTCGCCTCTTCCCTGACGACAGGTCGTCAGGGGTATAAAGATGGAGCCGACACCATTTTATTTAGTTTTTCTTGCCCCAGATGTCAGGTGACCCCAAAAAGGCAGGCTAAAAATATGTAAATAAAACATACATGCACCAAAATATGCTTTACCTTCATCTATAAGCAAATACACCACCTAGGTTGCATAGATTAGAGAAGTAAAGATAAGTTCCAGTGAAAAACTTTGTGTTTCACTGTTGCAGTCATTACATTAGGGTTGATTCCCAAAGCTATGGTTGGGGGGCTGGAGCTAAACAGCATTAGGAGCGGCTATGAGGCCCTGCAGAACTACAGTGGCAAAGCCTGTCCTGGATTTGGAGTAAAGAGGCAGATTGTAATTTTTTTGTAAAGGTATGCACTGAACTCCAAGTAGCAGCCTCTAAAATGTCCTTGGTTGGTACTCCCCTGAGAAAGGCTGCAGAAGTGGCTGCAGCTCTGGTTGAATGTGGCCCAATGCCCTTAGGCACTGGTTTGCCATGCTGAGAGTAGCAGAAACAAATGCAGTGACCTATCCACTTTGAAATAGTCTGCTTGGAGATAGCCTTTCCTTGTGATGCTGTGGCATTTGCCACTAGTAATTGCTCTGTCTTTCTGAAAACTTTAGTCATGTCCAAATAGAATCTAAGTTGTCTGTTTACATCCAAAGAATGCAGAATTTTCTCCCCCATTGTTCTGTGGATTTGGATAAAAGGTTGGCAAATGAATTGTTTGGTTAAGGGCTACACTGGATACCCACCTTAGGCATAAATTTAGGGTTGGTTCTCAGAGAGACTCTGTTTGGATAGAAAATGATAAAGGGTTCCACAGCCATGAGGGCCTCTAGCTCTGAAACTCGTCTTGCAGAAGTTATTGCTAGGAGCAGAGCTGTTTTCCAAGATAAGAACTTTATGTCCACAGTAGCAGCCGGCTCAAAAGGTGGTAAGGTAAGTTTTTCCAAGACATAATTGAGGTCCCATGCAAGTATTGGCATTCTCATTGGAGGCCTTAGGTTTTTGGCTCCTCTGTGGTACTGCCTTAACAAAAGGATGAGAAAAGAGTGGTGGCTCTGTATTGTAATGAGCCGAAATGGCAGAGGCATGGATTTTAATTAAGGAAAAAGATAGGCCTTTGTCCAGCATCTCGGTTAAATATTGCAAAATCTGAGGAATATTTTGGACAGCTGTATCAGTTCCTTCAGCTTGTTTCCAAGCGTAAAATCTCTTCCATTTTCCAGCATAGGATTTTCTAGTACTAGGCCTTCTGGCTTCTAAAATGACATCTATCACAGCTTTACTGAGAGGTGTGGTTTGTATGGCTACATTATCTGCCATGCTGTCAGGTTCAGGGTCCTGAGTTGGCTGTGCAGAATCTGATTGTTTTGCTGGGACAGTAGACGAGGTATCTGAGGTAAGGTCCAGGCTGGGCATTGGGACAAGTTCCTTAAGATTGGATACCAGTACTGGTGTGGCCAGTCTGGGGCAATCCGAATCATTTTTGGTTTCTCCTGTCTGACCTTTAGGAGTACCTTGGGGAAGAGAGGAAGTTGAGGAAAGGCATATACTGATAGGTTTGTCCAGTTGAAAGATAAGGCATCCACTTTCCAAGCTTTGCTGTGATAAGTCCTTGTGCAGAATCTTTTTAGTCGATTGTTTTGAGGAGAGGCAAATAAATAGATATATGTCCTGGCATCCCCATTTCATTGTTATCATGTTGAAGACTTGTGGAGCTAGGTGCTATTCATGGGGATCCATGAGGTTTCTGCTTAGTTTGTCTGCCAGAGTATTTTCCTTTCCTGGCAGGAATTCTGCCTGCAGATGAACTTGGTAAGTCAATGCTGTGTCCCATAAAGCCATGGCTAGTCTGCACAGGGGGTAAGAAGGAGTGCCCCCCTGCTTGTTTATGTACATGACCGTGGTGTTGTCTGTCTTTATCAGTAGTTGTCCCGGATGAAGTAGGTCCTTGAAGGCTGCCAGGGGATTTTGAACAGCTAGCATCTCTTTTTGATTGATATATAGATGCTTTTGGTTTGTGGACCAGGTGCCCTGAATGTCTCTCTTCCTGCCATGTGCGCCCCCCAGGCATAACCTGATGCATCCGTCATTAGGCTCTGCCTGGCTGGGGGTAGGGAGAATGGCTGTCCCTTGTTTTGGTGACAAGTCTTGGCCCACCATCGAAATTCCTGTTGCAGGCAGGGAATTAGAGTAATCCTCGTTTCCAGGCTGTGGCAATGTTGTGTCCAGACACTTTTTAGGTACCATTTAATTTTCCTCATATGCAGTCTTGCATATGGAATTAGTAAGATGCAAGAGGTCATGAAGCCCAAAGCCTGAAGAAATTTTCTTGCAGATAACTGGGCCTTTGTTGCCATTTCCTTGAAATAGGTAGTCAGTTGCCTTTGTTTGTCTGGAGTGAGATAAGCCATCTGGGCAGTTGTATTTAAGCTTGCACCCAGGAATATTATCTCTTGAGAGGGTACTAGTTTTGATTTCTTTTTGTTGACTTGTGTACCCTAGGCCTGTTAAGAGTTTTATCACAAAAGTCAGATGCTGTAGTAGAATGTCCTTGTTCTCTGCTTGTATGAGGCAGTCGTCCAAGTAAGGACATACTTGTATTCCTCTTTGTCTGCAGTAAGCAATTACTGGTGCCAGGCACTTTGTGAAGACCCTGGGTGCAGTAGATAAGCCAAAGGGCAGTGCAGAGAATTGGTAATGCTTTGAGCCAGCCTTGAACCTGAGGTATCTTCTGCATGATTGTCTGACTGGGACATGCAAGTATGCCTCTTTTAGGTCTAAAGTCACAAGCCAAGCCTTGCTGCCCAGCATGGGCAGAAGCTGCTGTAAGGTCAACATCCTGAATTTTGGTATAAGCAGGAAAGTGTTTAGAATAGACAGGTCCAGAATTGGTCTCCATGCTTTGTCCTTTCTGGGTACCAAGAACAGTCTTGAGTAAAATCCTTGTCCCTGCTCCTGCTGTGGTACTTGTTGAATAGCCCTCATGTCCATGAGAGCTGCAACTTGTTTTTGTGCCTCTGCCCATTGATTTTTTGGCAGGTATGGCCAACCGTTTGCCCTTGGCAGAGTATGCAAATGAAACTTGCAGCCTTGTGACACTACATCTAGAACCCATTTGTCCTGGGTTATAATGTGCCAATTTTGAGAAAAAGTGCTAGTTTTCCCCCTAAGGGTGCTGCCAGAAGATAAGTGCTTGGCGCAGGCAGGGGGAAGTCATTGGGACTGTTTCCTGTATGATTGTGATTTGTCCTCTCCACCTTTGGAGGTAGAAATACTCCACTGCTTAGACCTGTAGGATCCTTGCGGCTGTGATCTGCCTCTAGGGTGTCGGGATCTGCCCCTTTGAGGTCTGTCTGAGACTAGAAAGGACCAATTATTTGTAGGCCAGTGTCTGCTAAATCTAGGAGGCTGTACATGTAAGAAATCCTTGACCGTTTGCATAGATTTAGCTTTGCATTCCTTCTTTAACACCTTTTCTGCCTTAACACCAAACAAGGTATCATGTTGTAAAGGAGCATCTAATAATTTTGCTTTGACATGGTCAGGCAGATTTTGTTCCTTTAACCAAGCATGCCTCCTAATGACAGAACCCATAACAGCAACCCTGCAGGAGGCCTCCAGAGAATCAAACCACATTGCAAAGTATGCTTTCCAACTTGTTCAGCTGCAAGCAATAAATCCTGCATTTCTTTGTTTTCTGCACATTCAGAATTTGTCACCATTTTCTGTTTAAGCAGTGTCATGATATATTGCTGATATTTGAGCATATGAAACTGGCAATTTAAAGCCCTTATAGCCAAAGTAGTAGATGCGTAAACCTTTTTTTCCCCATCTATCCAGAGCCCTGGAATCCCCGTCAGAGGGGGTAGGATTTTTTGCAGTAGAAGCCTTGACCCCCTTTGGACCCTGAGAAATAGTTTCTGGGTCTGCAGAAGGGTTTTTGAAAAGAAATTTATGAGAGTCAGGGACCCTGTAGTATCTGTCCGGCTTAACAGGAGCCGGAGGTAAAGAGTCAGGGGTCAGACTAGACTCCGAGAACACATCTACAATGTCCAACACAGGTGGGATAGCTAGAGGCCTGTGTTGAGGTAGTAAAAGGAAATCTCTGAGCCTTTTCTTAGATTCCGAAAAGTCTTGGCACTCCCAGTGAAAGTGCTCCCTCATGGTATGCAAGGTTTCCCCAAAAGAGTAGTCCTCAGGAGGAGAAGCTGAAGGAATTGATTTTTCAGCATCAGAATCCTCATGGGGGGAAGAGAACATTCCTGATCAGAAGAGGAATCGGAAGAAATGGAAACCTGATCTGTTTTTTTGGGCATGGAGGCCTGTCCTTGTGACTGGTGAACTTGTTTCTTTGCCTTTAAAGGTGTCTTAGTCTTTGAAGTAGGTTTAATATATAATTGTTTAGGTCTGAATACACCCTCAGAAGCCGATGCCTGCTCGGCGGCTCCGGACCCATCTGAGGGAATAGTCTCCGAGGCTCCAATACCTTGAGTTTCCAGCAGCCTGGCTGACTCCACGTGGGAGTCGGTAGCGGCTTGCAACTCTAAAGTAGCGGGCGTCAGGGGCTGCGAAAGCGCCTCACTGAGAACCGGTGACTTGCTTAAGAGAAGCTTCGTCGTCGGTTTTGGACCTCGGTTGCCTGTCCTTTTCTTTGCGTTTTTTTGTGAACTCCGGTAGTCGGATGGCTATCTGACGACATTGTATAATTAAATCTTTGCCCAAAATAGCTTAATGCAAAATCGTACCAACGCTTAATAGTGCATTGGTTAAATCTAGCACAAAACAGACACTAGCAACGTCGTGGTCAGGGCCTAGGCAAGGAATACAGTAAGAATGAAAGTCCTTATGAGGTATTTGCTTCCCACAAGCTATACAATTATTAACTTTTTCTGACATCAGTCTGGAGCAAGAAAAAAGTTTCCCCAACAGGATACTTAGCTTTTAATGAAGATTTCGGATCAGAAACTCAAACACGAAAATCTCAGAAGTCGGCCAACCGGCACTTGCGAACTGCTTCTGCTTCGGGCACCACGCGGCAAGAAAGACTAAATAAAATGGCGTCAACTGCATCTTTATACCCCTGACGACCGGGCGTCAGGGAAGAGGCGACAGCAACCGACGCAGGACCCAAGACTTTGGAATTCAGGCCGACTGAGGGCAACCCAAATGCAATGACTGCAACAGTGAAACACGAAGAACATATGTATCACACACAGACATGTACATCCTCAACCCCTTTTCTCATTTTATATATATATATATATATATATATATATATATATATATATATATATATATATATATACACACACACACACACACACACACACACACACACACACACACACACACACACGCACCATTCTAAATTTAGATCTTTGCCATCACTTTTAGCTTAAAATAAGTAAATATGTTTCAATTTCATAGAAATTCTTCTACAAGTATTTCAAACAACTCCATAGCTACAAAGATGACTATTCTTTTCACTCCTTCCTTTCATGTTGCATTTTCTCCCTTTTAACATCTTATTAACTTAACCACCCAATAATAAAGGATGAGGTTTTGGTTGCAAATACTGAAATAGCTCAACAAAATATCACAAAAGGATGGGTTGACTTTTCAGGCAAGTTTCTCCCATTCACTACCAGATTTCTTCACAAAGATACTAATGGAAGTTGTAAAAATCATGATAGCTATAAGGCTACAAAGCTTATTATACAGTAAAGGCTAATTACTGTTCAAAACAAAGCACGTGCAAATAGAAAAAAAAGTCTGTCTGCTGAAGTTATCACTGAGTGACCAGACTTTCTACTGGCACATGCTGAAGGGCAGAGCAAAGACAAGAAAAATCAGGAACGCTTTGCAAACCTAAAAATAAATGTATCCAATTTTCCTTACACTTCCTGCTGCTATTACTCCTTGGTCATCCACCACAATATAAAAGGGGCTAGAGATTGTGATACCTCTGATAAGGAGTTGGATTCTGGTGAGGAACCTTTTCTTTATTCTTCACAAATTCATTCTCCTTTGGAGCTAGGGTCTGTGGAAGAGGAATCCTTACCTCCTGACTCTCCCTTTAAGAAGTCTTTTCGGGACACTGTGGTCCAAATGATGAGACACTTTAAGCAGGACTGTTCTCAAGTAGGTCCAGAAAAGATACTATGAGGTTTTTCAGGTGGACTTAGCCAGGCCTCATGTTGTTCCTCCAGTGTTAGTGGCCTTGGATACATTTACTGCTGCCTCCAAGGCCCCTGACTCCCAGCCTTCAGCTCCTAAAACGCCAGATCATTTCTACAAAGTATATGAGGCTCTTAAATATTTGTATAAATGTCCATCTTCTGACCATGCAGTAGTCTGTATGTCCAGTGATAAGCTTTCTAAGCTTTTATCCTCTTCCAAGCATCTTCCCTATGACAACGACAGCTGTGCTATGGAGAGACTAGGGAAAAAAGTATAGACCTGTGCTACCCTGAATTTTAAGGACATTATTTACCACACCCATATGACAAGATATGTCCTGGCTTTGTTGTCTCAACTGGGGGGCAGTTGTCTGACTTGCCTGACTCAGAAAGCAATAGTGCAGCTCTTTCTTTCTTTGCTAAGTTCTACCTCTCAGGTGGCTCACCACTCTATAAAATGTAGCAATGATGTAGCCGATGCATTTTCTAGGGCTGCTGCTTCTGGTTCTGTTATGAGGATGTATTCCTGGTTGTGCCTATTTTTAATTTCTCCAACTCCTTGGACCCCATTCCTAAGTCAAAGCATAATTAAAATTCATGAAATTAGTATTGTTTCAATCTTTGGTGTTAGCCAGAAGTGCTCTTCGCAGCACCCACAGTGTGCCCAGTAATGACTCCTTCTGCAATTCTTACAGAGTTACATGCATCAGTAACATATCTAAGTGTGGTTTGTAAATTCTTTTTAATAAGACCACTTGCACCTACTACTATTGGACCTGTCTGTGTATCCTTCTTCCACATTGCCCTTGTTTCTGCCTGCAAATCCTGGTATTTTATGACTTTGTGTCACTCTGTACATGACACTATAGTTACTTGCTGTAGCAATTTCAATGATCAATGCTACTTTTGTCTTTTTTTCATGGACTACTATATGTTTTTTTCACATCTATTTTTCAAACTGTTTGTAATGAATGATCCTATGTGATATAAATTTCATCATTTTCTATGATGCTTTGTGGCTCATGTTTCCAGTGTTTTTCAGGTACTCCAATATTATAATGTTTGCACAATCTCCAATGCAATAGTTTTGCCACATTATTATGCCTTTCAGTATACAGTCCTTCTGCCATTAGTATATCGCATCCAGCAACAAGATGTGCAACTGTTTCCAATTCTCTTTTACAAAACCTACATTTGTCTGTTTCTCCTACATTTTAATGGACTTTGTAAATCAACACATATGTAGTCCACTATCTTGGCCCACCAATATTAACCTTTCATCTTTTGTGTTAAATTCACCTCTCCTTAACCATTCCTGTATTTGATCCTGATCAACATAGTTTCATAGTTTCATAGTATAGTACTATGCTATCTGCTCTGGGGCATTTGTAAGCCTAGCCATAGTGATGTGGCTTTTGCCACCCCATGAAATGGTACAAAAATGTACAGAATAAATCTAGAATACTGTGCCTCTGTCTAGTAGTGACACAATGAAGGTCCCCTTATATAATAGAATTAGTTTACTGTGCCCCTGTCTAGCAGTGACACAGATGTGACCCCTGGGGTAAACTTACGATCTCCCATCCATTCATCAAGACTTCTCTTGAAGAGAGTCAGTGAGGGGCTCTGCCTAATACGAACTGGGATCCTGTTCCAAAGCATGGGAAGCCTCTGGGTTATGAATCTATCCCTCTTGCTTTAGAAACCAGGAAAGAAGCAAACAGAGTTATTTCTTGCTTTAGAAACCATGCAGGCTGTGTGTAGTAGCTAGATAGGCATGCAAGTAGACACACACACACACACACACACACACACACATCTGTCCTCCAAATGAGGCTCAAGCTGTCTTATCACGAGTACGCCACTACAGGTCATTATGCTCAACAGTCAGTGGGCATGGGCTTAAGGGAAATACTGTAGGTGCAATGACCATGGTAGTGGACAGTGTCCTTATTTCCCTATTTCTCTGCAGAACAGCTCCTACTGGACGTGTACAGCATTGTGTGTTAAGAAAGCTGGTGCAAGTGGCTGTGGCAGCAAGTTTGACTTGTGTAAGTAGTAGTATTTTGCTACTGAACAAAAAAGTGTTGCGTTGTTTTTTTTCTCAGAAATTTTCACTGATGATGTTTCTCAGCTTTGTAATGCTGAGTAACACAAACAGGAGACAGAGTACATGATGAGTAAATGCTAGCAAGAGTCTGAAGTTGGTTCTGGTCTGGTAATGCAAAGGGCTGTCACCAACCTATACACAAATGTCCTTTACTTAGGGAATCAATTACCATGATGGGTTAAGGTCATCTGCTTTTGTACAGAGTACTGTGACAACACAAATCCCATTGTTTAGGGCTATGAAGCAGAGAAGGCTTTTACATGACATTCTAATGCATAGCAGTCCCATTCCATGGGGCACAATGATTATGAATCTTGCCACAAACTTTTCCTTGCTCCAAATTAAAATCAACAACTACAACTTGAACTTTAGAATAAAAAATTCAGTGTTAAAGATCATATGAACAATCCATTTAGAACAAATGCCACTACGATAAGTTACAATGTATAACTGTATTCACTGTTTCCGGTCCTTACTGCACATTCTATATGTGTGGCTCCATGTCTTGTCATTATGGGGGGGGGGGGATTAAAAGTGCACTGATTTGGCATGTTCTGCATGTTTACACATACTCAGTGTTACATGGAGTAACAGCACCTTGACATCATTTATTTGCAGCTTATACTTCCAGCGATGTTGTTAGTGCCTGTATGCTGCTATGATTTCATATTTTTTTTTAACTGAAAAGTTCTAAAACTGCTTGCCATGTAAACATTTATGGTAGTAACAACAAAATAGCCACCAACAGCAACTGCAAATGAAATGGAAGCCAGGAAACGTGAACACAGATGTAGTGCTGTATTGTTCTTCAAAATCTGAACTTATGGGTGAAAACGCTAGAAGTACCCATGGGATAAGGGGACATTATTTAGTTAAGAATGCTTAGTACTTTTATCCTACAAAATTGAGGGGAAAAAAACGGCAGCAGGACAGTCAGCTATAATGTGCACGAAGCATGTGTTTTGTGATTTTTTTTTTTTTTTTTTTTTTTTTTTTTTTAACAGGAGGATCTTAGGACAGCAATGCAGACAGGGAAATCTCCCCTTACCTACATTATTATGCTGCTAGTTAGTACATTTACAGATAAGGGTGCAAGGATGGCTTGCTCCACTACAAAAACACTGAACTTTCTGTTGTTTATTTGATGAACCAGCAGTCCAATTAGCCTCTCTGCCAACTATCCTAAACTTGTAGCAAATACTGTGCCCCTAAAACACTCAGTCACAAGGCTGACTATGGTATGTAATAATTTCTGGGACTTTTCTGCAAGTTCCAAAATTCAAAAGATGCCTCATGTATAGGTCACAGCCCATTTAAGCTCTACCTCTACTGCCAGACTAACCTCACCATGGTCTATATCCTACTTACTCCTCCCCGAAATGGCCATCAGTTGCCACCAGCTCCTCTCCCCGTTCATGAGGGCTACCAGACCAACCTTAGCCTCCCTGGGATCCACCCGACCCACGTCCTGGGCATACTACTGCTAGGAAGTGAGCCCCAACTCCTGCCATCACATGGCAGTCTTGCTACCTCAACAGTTGCTGCCTCCAGGAGGTGCATGCCTGCTTCTGCACTCAAGCAGCCCCTCCCAGACTAAGCAACGTACTGCTTATGTAGCATCAAGCTCACCTCCCCAACCACCACCAAGCCCCATGCAGCTAATCAAACACTGGTAGCCTGTTGTGAATTATATTTTTAAATGAAGCACATTCAAAACACCCTGGGGTTTCACCCCCCTCATGCGAATCCCTTTAGATTCCCCGAGAACAACTTTAAGCCTATCTTTAAACACATAATATCAAATCAACAGGAACATCACTTCTAGCACATGGCATCCAGCAGCAAAATCAAGAAATACAAATATCCTACTTAATCCCAACCCATGGCTTACACCCAGCAGCACAGTCTGTAGAGACCTTGCAGCCTAACCTCGATGAGAAGCAAACATAAAAAATGTGGACATCAAATTTTCTAGTGCCTTAGCAAGTGGTTTACCCTTGAAAGAGAAGTAGCAAACCTCACCACATCCAGAATGGTCCCTATGTTAAAGTCTCCAACCAACACAAAAAACTTCAGATAATTCAAGTGAAAGAAACAGATTTCCCCACGGGAATGACAGTAAGCTTGAGGCATTACACTAAGTATATTCAAGTCTATGCCATCTCTCAAACAACTAAATCTGTGGGGGAAACAACGCATGAGTTCTACTGGGAAGGACAACAGCATTCTTGCTTTACAGACTAAATGTTTTCCAACACCCTCTTACAGTAACTTTGTGACAAGACAACCAATCCACCTATCAAATACTGGAATACACAAATGTATATACACACACACACACACACACACACACACACACACACACACACACACACACACACACATTACTAAACAAATACTCAGTAACATCCAGGAATTCACAATACATTGCAGTACATGATGCACAATCACCAAGTAACTACACAGACTGAAGAATTAAACCCACCTTGGTTTAGCTTCAGTGTGCCAGGCAAAGGGAAAAATACAAGGTAAAACTCTACAAGCAGAAATATCAATTGGCCAAAAAAAAATGTGACAGCCTTGCCTTCTGTTTTTTTTTTTTTTTAAAGCCGTGGTATATTACAGTGTAAGTGTGACTAGGTAACAAGAAAAGCTAGACCCGATTAGCAGCTGGACAGACTCCGCTACCAAATTCAAATGTTGGTTAAATTTGTTAATCTGTTTGCAATAAATTTACTTATTAACACATTAAATGCACTAGCCTGAAGTATTCAAAAGCACGAGTTAAGTACTAATTTATCCTTAATTGATATGATGATACTACTCCCAGTTGCTGGGAAAATCTGATCTCACACAGAGAGGTTAGTGTCATAACTCAGTAGCCTAACTCTACCTATATCAGACTCAAAAGTACGAAACACTACTCAAGTGTACAAGACAGAGTAATTTCTAATTTTTTCACAGAAGGAATACCCAGCAAAAACTTTCAATGCCTGAGTTCTTTACTTTGAAACACAGCAAACTTTACACTGCATACAAACTAATCCAAAGTGAACCAACCCAAACACCTCCTAAATCTCAACCACTCACATTCTACACAGAAATTACTTGAGAAAGAGAGAGCGAGCACACAAAACTATAGACCTTAACTTCCACCAAAACAAAGACTAAAAAGAGGTAGATCTGTTACTGAACAAATTCCCCCAGACTTCAGTGTTTTCTGCTGAGGAAGGTATAAGGCACCTTTTTAGTTAAACAATCCAGCGATTCTTTTCTTTACATTTTTTAGGCTAAATGCCAATCCTCTCCAGGTTCATTCTTTTCTCTGAAATGTGTCTAGCAGAGCAGCATAAACCAACAATTATCAATTACGTACAATGGGTAGGCATGTATGAACATACACGACCTAGGCAAAGCTCTGAAAATAGGGACAAAGAAACAGCACACTATCAATTCTCTTTGCTAAAGGAGTTTTTCATGCTTAAGCACTATACATAACTCTAGATTCTTTACACTGCCAAATGACTGGTGAAAATGTTCCTTGTTCTTCCAACAACACAATGGAATGTCCATCTTAATCCTCTCATCCAGCAGATTTCCAACTGCTAAAATCACTAACACAACTAAGCAAAGATAGAGCCACATGCTCCCTATTTCAGTGTCCTCACCAGCCTAACGCCATGAATGTTTTGATACAGCAGTATGACTTATATTAAATTACAAACTGAAAGCATCAAACTTTACATTACGTCTATTTGTGTTGGTGTTCTGAAATGTCAAGTCCCACTAGGAAATAAATTCAAGACCCAATGCTGCAGCTGTCTCATTCAAAGTACGTGCCCACCTTAGAAAACACACAGCTTCAATCTCCCCTCCTCGCATACCTTTCCACTTTACTACAAAAACTACTTGTCATCACTCCCAACCACTCCTAATGTAGGTGACCCAGTAATACTCCCAGGTGCTTGCCCCACCTACAGACACAGGTGGGCTGGGGAAGAGAAACACTGAGCAAAGCAACCTGGCACCAGGACACATGCTGTGTTAGTATGCAATTTCCTTTTAATGTTCTAACAGGGTGTGACTGACTTATGGCACAAGCATCATTGCACATAGCATAAATTAGCTTCCAACCCCTCCAGAGTATGCCAAATTCAACTGCTATGTGCTACAAGATTACAACACTACCCCTCTTCACCAGAAGGAGCTCTCTATCATAAAACAGAACCCCCATCCTCCCTCTTGGAATGGGCACTCCAGCAGTCACCACTTCCCACCTCATCAACACTTGAGCCACTACTCGAATTCGGGGCATCTAGGGTGCTTTCATGGTTCCAGCACTTTACAATAGACGTGAAGCATCTTTAACTTCACAGAATGTTTTCCCAGTTGTTTAGTTTCTTTCAGTTTGCATCACAAAACAGAAGACATCCTCTACTTCAAACACATTCTAATTGGACCCGGCCTGTCTCTTCCACCACCCAGTGGCTCAACACAGATTCTTAGTCCATGAGAAATAATGTGATCCTACAGTTTCAGCAATCTCCTCTCATTTGGCATACTGCATATTACACCCATTTCAGAATTTACCTTTTGCCTATGTTATATATCCAAGAATTTCCACTTTGAGGGAGATACCATTTTCTCTCCCCACAACGGTGGTTTAACCCAATTAACTTCACACCAAGGCACTGAGGGGTGCTGCACCTCTGCCACTTCAGCAGTACACTCCTAACAGACACCAACGATGGAGATGTGGCAACTAGTGATGGCACAGTGAACCTTATGTTACAAAGTCTGCATCTGTTTTGTCAGTGATAGTCATGAGGCACTATCCTGCTGACTTTTTAAAATGGTTTCTTTGTAGTCACAAAGATTCCCAACATTGAAACCAGTGCAAAAGAAAAACTGTTTAGTTGCGTGAAGGGACCATACATTTGACTCCAGCACCAACTGTATCTTGCAGCACCTGGCAGCCCCACAGCTGGCCTACGCTTGCTACACTTTATGCATGTTTTGTAAATACTGACATACAATCATCTGTACTGCCTACGCTTTAACTAGAAACCTCTACTGTTTCTCAACAGACGTAGGATTATCTTTTCCTTCTCTAGTGCTGATATGACCTGATGTTGAACATGTCTGGATATTTACATAATTACGTTTCCTGGACTTTATTAACACAAACACCCTGGAACAGATGGTGCATGCTCTAAACCAGAGAGTCAAACTGAATCATATACTCGCACCACCATTACTGAAGCTGGCTCACAAAGCTGTCTCCTTTGAAGTAAAGACCAACCTGGAAAACCCAGCTAAACCAGTAAAAGGACTATTTTAAAGCAAAGTACATCGTATTAAGTGACAGTTTTTCAAAATCCAAGGCTCTCCCCTAACGCCACAATTACCTATGCAGAAATACTCGCAGAGTCACTATACACACATGTGAATGGCTGCATAGATGCTGCTGTACCTACGAGAAGTAAACCTAAAACAAAGGCTAAAAACAAAATCCCACTGGCGAAATCTTCACCCAAACAGGGTATACAAAAAAAGAAAACTCCGTCAAAATCACCAGGAGAAATTCCCTTAAAGGCAAGTGCTCTTTCATTTAACTAAAGAAACTTAGAGGTCTAGTAAAGGCCAACTACAAGGTCAAGATAGCCTTGTAGGCCAAGAACAATCACAAGACCTTCTTCAGCTATGTCCAGAACCTTAAAGGTAACATACAGCAGTGTGGTAAACAAATGGTTAGCAGTACCACCTACCACCTTCACCGATCAGGATGAAACAGTAAATCTACCAGCTGATAAATTTGACTCAAACTTCTATCCCTACCCCCCCCCCCCCCAGCTCCACCAGGTAAAATCCTATCTAATGTACTACCTCCCCATGCCCAGCAGAACTTGCTAAAGCCAAGAACACTGCCTTCATGGGTCCCGACAGCATCCCCAGTTGCCCCTGAAAAGTCTAAAACATGACCTATCAGGACCACTTGAGGTACTCTTCAACTACAGCCTTGAAACAGGCTATGCGCCAAAGTTAATGGAGGACAACAGCCATTCCCCTCTCCAAGGGCAGACAATCAACCTACCCACGTAACTATGGTCCCATCAGTATAACAAGCTTACTCTGCAAACCCACAGAATGAATTATGATGGAAATGATAAACAAGGACATTGGCAACCTATAGACATTGGACCTATCCCAATTTGGCTTTATTAAGGGGAGGTCATGCCTACTTAACTGCACAGACTTTGAGAGGGTCACCAAGGTAATGGACAAAGTTAAAACGGTGCATACTGTGTATCCTGACCTAGACAAGGCATTCAATACAATACTGCACTCAGGTATTGTTGACAAGCTCTTTGAGCAAGGCATAAATCCCTACACAACTCACTGGATTGCCAGTTGGCTCACAGACAGGACCCAAGAAGTCAGGATCTGTGAGACAACCTCCACCAAGAGGCTGGTCACCAGAGAGTACACTAGAGCTCCGTGCTTGGCCCACTCTTGTTTGGCATCTACTTCTCAGAAGTCAAGACTAATGTTCAAGGCCTCTGATTTACCAAGTCTGCAGATGACCATATATTGGGAATTATTACAGATTTATCCCAAGACGCCAACATCTTACAAGAGGGTTCAACACAGCAAATGACTGGTGCAAAAGTCACGGCCTGAAACTCAAATGCCAAAAATGCATTGCATGGGAAACTGTCCACCAAATTATTCTGCTGATAAAACACCCCCAAGAGTCAAAACAAGCAGTAAGGGATCTGGGAGCATATGTAGACAGCAATCTAGCCTCTGACCAACATGTAGCCAAGACAGTAAGAAAACCATTCTATGTCTACAAACTCATAGGCAAGCATGTGGCATCCAGGTCCAGGAAAGTTACAGAACCACTCTACTCAGCCCTTATCAGACCTATCATTGAATACAATAGCACCACTGGCATGTTAACTAACCAGACACCTGCAACAGCTAGAATGCCCACAAAGGTTTCTCACCAGGAGAATTCAGGGCATGAACAGCCTGTCCTACACTGACCACCTAAAGGCTCTGCCTCTTTATTCAGTCTCCTACATGCTCTCAAGAGGTGATCTATGCCTGGCTTACAGGGTTTCCTCAGAGCCAGCTCTGATAGATCTGTTGCACATATGCAAAACCACCACCAAAAACATTAGATCCAGGGATCTGAACTTTGCTTGTGACATAAAACAGAACATGCCAGAGAGAGAGGTGTCCCAAAGTATCCCCCCCATTATGGAATAGGCACCACATCCATGTATAACATAGTTTGTTCCTGATCCTATTCAAATGAAGCCATGACAACTGGATGGGAAATCGTAAATTTATCATCACCAATCTGGCTCCCCATGTTCCTAACGGACAAAGATAGTCAATGAGAAAACACTCCCCCTACAGACCCTTAGTTACATCCCCCAACATAGACTCCCATGATACTCCAGAACAAAGCACAGCCAGGCTTGTAAGGGCCCTAGTGGTCATTAAACTAGTACCAACCAATGAACCTACAAATATGACAACAGCATGGGACCTCTTACACAGCCATGAGGGACTCCACAAACAGGAAGAAAAGAAAAGGAGTGAGCATCATTACAACTCTGCACGGGTTCAATTACATGGCTTTTGAAGACCAGCACACTTACGCTGTAGCCATAATTCTTCAAGTTCAGCTAAAAGTAGCTGGTGGTTCAGAAAAATCAGTGACAACAAAAGGCATGAAAAAAGCTTGTCTTGAACTGCACCTCACTAAATTATCAGTAATATGACTTACAAAAGCAACGTTTATCATCACAATAGAGACCAATCGTACTTCTTTAAATGGCTCTAAAGCCAAGATGGACTATAGAATCAAGGAGTTGAATTTCAAACCAATTAACACTCAAGACTAGGCACCATCCTGTACTATCTCCACAACATGGATGTGATTCTGAAAGACAGCTTGGCCATTTCCACAAGTGATAAGTGCAAATGAGGAATCACACAAGCCTGCAAAAGCAGCGTGTCTGTCCACCCCCCATGCCACATTTAAATACTCAAACTGCCCCAGTTCACGAGCCAAGCATAAACTGGCAATATTCACAATTAAATTATGGAGTAATCTATGAGAAACCCCTTTAGATAAACACAGCTTACTACCTCCAACAATGACTGTGTGTGTACACCTGGAAATCTGGCTTCTCAGCTGAAACTAGTGCAAAGGTACACATTACTTAGTGGCTGCTGAGAGTAGCATTGTAAGTAGTGGTTGCCATTAAACATCTGTTTGGCAATCTACAGCTACTAACACCCACGAATGAAACAGGGCTCACTCTACACGACCTACCCCATATACCATTATGCCCGTACTCCATTTAACCTTTCTTGAACAATATGATAGATATATATATATATATATATATATATATATATATACAAACACACACACACACACACACACACACACACACACACACACACACACACACGACCCGATTTGCCAACTTACCCTGACATGTATATTATACAAAAACATAATCATTATATCATGTACATATTCATATGTATACATATGTTTTCAACGGGACTTGGATGAATTCAAATCACTGGCTAAATTAAACCACCAGAGCTTAACTAATAGAAAATACAAGCATAATACTTAAGAACAAAGTCAACATCATGTACAAAATTTGGAGCAGCTTACTCAAACATGTAAAAAAAAGGTTTGGACCAAGATATTGTGCAGAAGTTGTCTTTCAAAACAAAATGTAGCTTAAATTATAAACATGCATTTAAATAAAGAAAGCTTGAGGTACTAGCAGGAGTCTAAAACAACCTACCGAAAGCCAAACTGAAATTCTGGAGCAGGAGGATTTTATGGTCCTCTAAAACAAAATTCATGATAGCCAGGGCCACCAGAAAACTTTATCCACAATTCTTCCACGATTTCCAGCCAGCTCTCTGCACAAAATCTGTCATTTGTAAAATAATTTATGTGCTGAAAACTATTGATATATTCAAGTAAATCTAAAAGGACAGAATCGGTTTGACAAAACATTACAGTATATGAGAAAAACAGCCAAAGTTCAAGAGGATTTGTTGTATGCATGACCTCTAGTAGAGACCAACAATCTCACAGGCCAGCTCTCTAAAGGGTGTGACAGAACAGCCTGATCAGGCTGGGTAACTATACACCATGCACACTGAAGTACTGCATACTACTCTCCATGTTTTGGAACTTGCCTGGCCACTACAAAATGGTGAATACAGGCGCCTTTTCGCCTGGTCCATATAGGCTCCTTTCTCCAAAAGGGCAACCATTTGAAATTCTGACACTTGTTAGCATGAATCCTCAAGCAATGAAACTGAATAAGCAACATACAGACAGACGCATTAATATTCAACAAAATATTTCCTTTTCTCCTAAGTATGACAATCTCAAAGTTGTTATATAAAAGTTCAAGGAATATGGGGCTTGTTCCATGCAGCAAATGACTTTTTGCCGTTCTCTTGTTTTCAATCTTTATCATTCTAGGGCTCACTATTAAAAGAGTCTCAATATTCCAACAGAAAACCTTTTACAAGGCTTACTCTGTGTGTGTGTGTGTGTGTGTGTGTGTGTGTGTGTGTGTGGGGGGGGGGGGTCCAGTGAAGGGAAGTGTCCAAGACGGTCAAGAAATGAGCCATCGGAGTACCAAAGGAGAACAGATGGGGGGATCACAGTAAAAAATGGATTTACATTTTGGCAGCAAATGCTTTGACACAGACCAAGCTTTATATCCTTGTCTGAATTTGAATTTTGTGCATATTCACACACACACACACACACTTCCACGCATCTAGATGGGTTAATTTGGGTATATATACAAAATGCAATACATAGGGGAAGTTTATGCATACACACATGCATCCATTCATACACTGCTTTTTCTCTGCTTGCAGTAAGACAAGTCTTTAAACCAGCTTTTCAGTTTTAAGTTGAGGTTTTACTTACAAGTAAAACAAAATGGAAAGTAACAAAAGCCATATATATCTCACCCGGTAACAATATCTCTACACTAGAAAAATTCTTCTATGGGCCTCTACTGAAATTAACTATGAAACTTATATCCTTGGTGATGTGAATATTGACTGGAATAAAATCAATTGCCCCGCTCCCTCCCTATCCAATAACCTCTAAAACTTCACTGAAATAATCCTCTCCATCACTTGACCAAACAAAATAAACCCTCCCGGATCCACTACAGACTGGATCCTAGTCTCCGATCGAAATAAAATAACCAATTCTGACAATTCCTGATACCTTTAGCGACCACCTCCCAGCCTTTATGCATCGCTCAACTAGTTCCTCCCCACACCAGTATCAATACAATCAAACTCGTACCCTCAGTAGCTTCAACCCAACTACTTTCTCAAATACTTTCAAACAAATGAACTGCCAAATTCTAAACATCCTTCCTCTTGACAAGGCTTCAACTATGTCTTCCTTGATACTTTAAGCTCACCAGCCCCACTAAGAAACAAAAGCTATCCAGAGACAAAACAGATTATGCACCACAGAGACAAACTATGGAAGCTTTACCAAAACAATAAACTGGCCAATACCTTGCTCCAATATAAACTGCTCCGCAACCACGCAAAATGACTAATCACCAAAGACAAAAAAATCCTACTATATCAAACTTCAGTCTAATAACAATAAAAACCCTAACAATTCTGGAACTCAAACTCACTCCTCAATCCAGGCTCCAAGAATAATCCCTGTCCTGACCCAAGTAAATCTGACCTCGAACTAGGCTCTGAATTTAACTCATTTTTCATAGAAACTATTACTACCCTCACAAAGACATTTCCCAATAATAACCCAACTGTTCTACACTCTCCCCCTTCTAACTCAACTCATCTGTTTGAACTCAAACCCATCTCCACTAACTTTATAAAAATATTTTGGCCAAACTTAAACCTTGCTCTAACGCTCACGACAATATTCCCTCTTCTTTCCTAAAATGTGCTGCTGATGGCATTGCTCTCCCATTCAGCATCATTATTAACAGATCCATAAAAGAATCATACATCCCCAAACTCTGGCGCTCAGCTTATATTCTTCCTCTTCATAAAGGAGGCAAAAATACCAGCATCTCAAACTTTCGCCCCACTGCTTTGCTCTCACCAATCTCCAAAATATTAGAAAAATGCATCCACCTCCAACTTATGCCTTTCCTGATCCAAAACAATCTTCTCACTCCTACCCAGCATGGCTTCCGTCCAAGTCATAGCACAATAACCGCTTTACTCTCTTTCCTAGAAACTGTCAATCAAGCCCGAGATTCAGGACACTTCGTTTCTACTGTTTTACTCTGTCTAAAGCCTTTGATACTGTTTCCCACAAGCACCTTCTCTGTCATCTCTCAAACCTTAATCTCTCACATAACGCTTTATCCTGGTTCTCCAGCTATCTATCACAGGCAGTCAAATGGAAGAACTCCATCTCTTCCTTCCTACCCCAACTGGCATACTCGGGGATCCATCCTTAGGCCAATGCTTTCTAACATCATCAATAACTTTCACACTGCTATTCCTGATGCTAAAAACATTCAATACGCAGACAATTCAACCTTAGTCTGCTCTGCCTCAAACCTCTCTGAATTGCTGACTAAAACCCAAACTGCCTTCTCAACAACTGAAAACTGGATGTGCCAAAACCACCTCTCTCTCTCAATGCAAATAAATCAAAGATTCTACTATTCCCTCCCACAAAGACCCTCTCCCAAGATAAAAACAACTTCAAAGTCTATAGTCAAACCAACTCACCTATAGAAGTGGTCCTCTCTGCCAAACTACTTGGCATTACTGTAGATGAGCACCAAATTTGATATTCATATTCAACAAAATATTAAGAAAAAACACCAAAAGCTATGTATGCTGTATAAAAATAATCGCTTTCTCTCCAAGTCTACCAGGCAAACTCTGGCCTCGACTCATCTTCTTCCTTACTTATCATATGGAGCCCCTCTCCTAACAAACCTGTCCTCCTCTACCACCTCTAAACTAGAAAACTGCTACAACAAAATCACTAAAATTTGCCTCTAAATCTAAAAATACCACACATCACTGCCTAACCCTACAATCCCTGAATTGGCTTGAACTCCCGAACTACCTGGACTATCTCCAACTCACTACTGCATACAGACTCATATTTCACCCAACAAAATGTCCCGCTCTAACATCCTTCCCACTTATACACCCAACAGAGCTCTCAGATCTGAAAATCAGAACTGAATTACTATCCATAAACTTAAACGTCCTGCTGGCCAACTTATCCTATCTTTCTCACTAGGCAAAAAATGGAATTCCCTTCCCTCCACACTAAGAAACATACCAAACACAGAAAAATTCAAAACCCAACTATTCAAACACCAGTGTTCTCTCCTGTCTATCTGATGAATCTGGGCATCTTGGGGCAATGCAGAAATTGCCTCATGTACACAGACAACCCTCTCCTCCTACCACCCAACACTACAACCTGTGAGAGATGCACTTATCTAGCCAAACTGGAGGTAAAGCTCTCTCCAATCAAGGCTGAACTTGACAGTCAAGAGGAGAAGGTAAACACTTGCACCACACCACACTCATCACATAGTCTCACTAAATCTACACCACCAAAATCCAGACATAGAAACACAAAAACATTCGCAGAGGCTCTCAATAATAATCTGCTCAAGCAACAGAGACCTCCAAAGCAGAAATGCAAGCAACCTCCACCCCCAACACAACCCAAATGACACATAGCTCGCAGACTCAGTTTGCCACTCAACCACAGTCAATAAGGCAAAAAGTACAGTTGTGTACACCTACCATAAATGTAGATGTTCGAGTGTCTTCACTGTTGCAGTCATAACTGTAGGGTGATCCTGCCGGCAGGCAGCCCGAGGTCGGCCAGAATTCCAAAGTCTGGGTCCGGCGTCGGCTGTACCAGTAAGTACCCTGACGTCAGAACGCAGAGGTATAAAGCTGACAGCCGACGCCATCTTCTCCAGCCTTTCTTGCCCCAGATGTCAGAAGCTCCCAAAAAAACAAACCAAAAGGTGTCTAAAAAGGAACACAAATACACCACAAAAGAAGTGGAAGAGAAGACAAGCAAAAATAAGAGGGGACTGGTGGGAGGGAAACACCGACTGCAACAGTGAAGACACTCGAACATCTACATTTATGGTAGGTGTACACAACTGTACTATGTTCTTCGTGTTTCACTGTTGCAGTCATAACTGTAGGGTAGAATCCCAAAGCTGTGAATGAGAGAGGAGGCTATGCAGAAGAAGGGGCAGCTAGAAGACCCTGCAAAACTGCAGAGGCAAAGCCTGCCCTAGACTTAGAATACAAAGGGAGATTATAGTGCTTCGAGAATGTATGCACTGAACTCCAAGTGGCAGCTTCCAAAATGTCCTTGGTAGGAACCCCTCTGAGAAAAGCTGCTGAAGTGGCAGCTGCTCTAGTAGAATGACTTCTAACAGTACCTGGAATCTGTTTCCCATAGGGAGCGTAACAAAACCTTACTCCATGAGCAATCCATTTGGAAATAGTTTGTTTAGAAATAGCCTTACCTAGAGAACTGGAGGCATAAGAGATAAGCAATTGATCAGATTTTCTGAAATCTTTAGTCTTGTCCAGGTAAAATCGTAGTTGCCTGTGTACATCCAATGAATGCAAGATCCTTTCCCCTATATTTTGAGGATTTGGAAAGAAGGTAGGAAGGTGAATAGTCTGATTTAGAGCCACTTTAGAAATCACCTTGGGCATAAAAGTAGGATTTGTCCTCAAGGAAACTCTGTCTTGTTGGAAGATAATGTATGGTTCCACAGCCATGAGAGCTTGCAACTCTGAAACCCTTCTGGCAGAAGTCAATGCCAATAAGATAGCTGTCTTCCAGGATAAGAACTTGATATCCGAAGCCGCAGCAGGCTCAAAAGGAGGCAAAGTAAGTTTCTCCAAAACATAATTAAGATCCCAAGCAGGAACAGGAGGAGTTCTGGGAGGTCTTAAATTCTTAGCTCCTCTCACAAATTGCCTCACCAGCTGGTGAGAAAAAATGGGAGGATCAGTATTAAAATGAGACGAGATAGCAGAAGCATGAATTTTGATGGAGGAAAAGGAAAGGCCTTTAAGCAGAAGGTCTGAGAGGTAAAGTAAAATGGAGGAAATATTAGGCAAAAGAGGATCAAAACCTTGATCCTGCATCCAAATACAAAATCTTTTCCATTTTGAAGCATAAGATTTTCTAGTGCTAGGCCGCCTAGCTTCTAAAAGAACATCCAAAACCTGTTTGGGAAGGGAAGGAATCAAAGGCCCTTGAAGAGCCAAGCTGCTAGGCAAAGAGTCTTGATCTGAGAGTGTTGCATCAGACCCTGATGCTGGGACAGAAGAGAAGGGATCAGAGGAAGAATCCAAGGAGGTTCCAAGAATAGGTGTTTTAAAGTTGGACACCAAAACTGCCGAGGCCAATTTGGAGCTATCAAAATGATAGTCTTGGGTTTGTCCTGTTTTATTTTCAGTAACACCCGAGGCAGAAGAGGAAGAGGAGGGAAGGCATATCCCGAAAGATTCCTCCAGCTGAATGACAGGGCATCCACTTTCCAAGCTGTTTTGTGGTAGGACCTGGTGCAAAAGAGAGGCAACTGATGACTGAGATGGGATGCAAATAGATCTGATGACAACCCCAAACTGCAGTTATTCTGCTGAATAAGTTGGGGTCCAACATCCATTCGTGAGGATCCAAAAGATTTCTGCTTAGGCTGTCTGCTAAGAGGTTCTGATTTCCTGGAATGAACTGAGCTTGAAGATGCAGATTCAGATTTAGAGCTGTGTCCCATAAATTCATGGCTAGTCTGCAAAGGGGGTAAGAGTGAGAGCCCCCTTGCTTGTTTATGTACCACATGACTGTGGTATTGTCTGTACGAATCAGAAGAGGTCCTGGTTTCAAGAGAGTCTGGAATGCTTGAAGAGCATTTTGGACTGCCGACATTTCCTTCAAGTTGATGTGCCAGAGTAGTTGCTTCTTTGTCCAAGAGCCCTGCTGGCCAATGTCTAGAAAATGAGCTCCCCAAGCATAATCCGAAGCGTCCGTGGTTATAATCCGAGAAGGTTGAGGCAGACGGAAGGGATTCCCTTCGTTCAAAGCACAAGCCCTGGACCACCAAAGGAGCTCCTTTTGGAGGCAGGGAATCAGTGGAATCATTGTGTCTAGACTGTGGTAATGCTGAGACCATACACTCTTTAGGTACCATTGGAGTTTTCTCATATGAAGCCTTGCATTTGGAATCAACAGGATGCAAGAAGCCATGTAGCCCAAAGCCTGCAGGAATTTCCTTGCAGTGAGCTGAGGTAAAGTTGCCAAGGTTTTGAAAATTGAGGCCAGCTGTATTTGTTTTTCTGGAGTGAGGAAGGCCCTTTGCAAGCTTGTGTTTAGAAGAGCTCCCAAAAAAATCATTTGCTGAGAAGGGATCAAATGTGACTTTTTTGTGTTCACTGAAAATCCTAGTAGTAGGAGAAGACGTTGAACAAAATCAAGACGTTGAAGTAAAAGGTCTTTGCTGTCCGCCTGAATAAGGCAGTCGTCCAGATAGGGGTAAATTTGAATCCCCTGGAGTCTGCAATAAGCTACTACTGGAGCCAGACACTTGGTAAAGACTCTGGGCGCAGTAGATAAACCAAAGGGCAGTACAGAGAATTGAAAGTGCCTCGAACCTGCCTTGAATCTGAGGTATTTTCTGCGTTCCTGCCTGATGGGAATGTGTAAGTAGGCTTCCTTTAAGTCCAATGTCACCATCCAAGCATCCTGGGAGAGCATTGGAAGAAGTTGTTGTAGAGTAAGCATCTTGAATTTTGGAATTTCCAGAAAGGTGTTTAACACTGAAAGGTCCAGAATAGGTCTCCATGAGTTTTGTTTTCTTGGGACCAGAAATAGTCTTGAGTAAAAACCTTTTCCCATCTGTGAAAGTGGAACAGGTTCTATGGCTCTCATGGCCAATACAGCGTCCACTTGATTTAAGGCCTCTGACCATTGATGTTTGGCAGATCCGGCCAACCAATAGACCTTGGCAGAGTGTGAAAGTGGAATTTGTAACCTCTTAAAATCACGTCCAAAACCCATTTGTCTTGGATAATATGAGTCCAATTTTGGTAGAAAAGAGAAAATTTTCCTCCGAGAGGGGCTTCCAGGCAAAGAGGACCTGTAGCCCAACAGAGAGAGTCATTGGGTCTGCTTCCTTTGAGATTGAGATCTGTCTTCTCCCCTTCTAGGGGATGAAGCAGTCCATTGTCCGGACCTGTAAGAGGCCTGAGCCCGACCTCTGGAGCGTCTATATCTTCCCCTTTGAGGCCTGTCAGACGTGGGAAAGGACCAATTTTTGGAGGGCCAATTTCTAGTAAATCTAGGAGGCTGAACTTGTAAGAAATCTTTAACAGTCTGCATAGATTTCGCTTATCCTCCGTCTTTTTAATAACCTCCTCAGCTTTAGAGCCAAACAGAACATCATGCTGAACAGGGGCATCTAACAATTTAGCCTTAACTTGCTCAGGCAAATTCTGCTCTCGAAGCCAAGCATGTCTCCTGATAACAGTACCAGAGGCTGCGGCCCTACAAGAAGCCTCCAAGGCATCAAAACCACAATGTAAACTATGTTTGCTAACTTGTTCAGTTGCATGCAATACATCCTGTAATTCCTTGTCCTCTGCGCATGCAGGAAAGGTAGAAAGTTTTTGTTTTAATACAGACAAAAGAAATTGCTGATACTTGAACATATGAAACTGGCAATTTAAAGCTCTAATAAAAAGAGTAGCAGAAGTATACACCTTTTTGCCCCATCTGTCCAAGGCACGAGAATCCTTTTCAGAGGGAATATGATTTTTAGCTGAAGCGGCCTTAGCAGCCTTGGAACCCTGAGAAATAGTTTCAGGATCTGCAGAAGGGTTCTTGAACAAAAATTGATGGGAATCAGGGACTCTATAAAATCTATCCGGCTTAGAAGGAGCAGGCGGATAAGAGTCAGGATTCAGGTTAGCTTCAGAGAAAGCATCATCCACAATATCAAGAACAGGAGGAATAGCCAAAGGTCTGTGTTGAGGAAGAAGGAGAAATTCCCTAAGTCTCTTCTTGGAAGCGGAATAATCCTGACCTTCCCAATGAAAATGCTCTCTCATCTCATGCAAGGTTTCCCCAAAAGAAAAATCTTCAGGGGGGGAAGCAGAGGGAATAGAGTCCTCTGCATCAGAATCCTCATAAGGAGGAAAAGAGTAATCCTGTTCAGAGGAAGAAACTGAAGACACAGAAGCCTGATCAGAGGAATCATAAGGAATATCCTGTCTAGGCCTTTTTTCAGGAGGGGGATGAGAACCCCTAATCATAGTAAGCAAATCTTCAGCCATCCTTAATAATTGCTTTTGGGTCTTGGGAGCTGAATCCGAAGAAGCTTGAGAAGAAATCCTTGGCTTAACAGGAGTCTTTGACTTCGCCTTTGTCTTTGTAGTAATGGTGATATGAGAAGGCCTGAAAACCCCTTCAGAAGCCCTTACCTGCACAGCGGTTCCGGACCCATCTGAAGGAGCGATGTCCATAGGTCCTGCAGCAGATAAAATACTGGGCCTAGTTGGCTCCCCATGGGAGTCCATGTCGGCCATCGGTTCCGAAGAGGCTGACGACAGGGGCTGCAAAAGCGCCTCACTGACGATCGCCAAACCTGAAGCTAGCTCCGGCTGCAAAGAATCCTGTTTGGACCTCGGAGGCCTATCCTTGTCCTTGCGCTTTTTGGGAATTCCGGTTGTCGGTAAAGTATCCGACGACATCCTGTAACTGAACCGTCTACCGAAATAATTCAAGGCCCAATTGTACCTACGCTTAATAGTACGCAAATTAAACCTGGCACAAAACCGACAGCAAGAAACGTCATGGTCAAGGCCTAAGCAAGGAAGACAGTAAGAGTGGAAATCTTTATGAGGGTTTTCCACACGATATACAATTATTAACTTTTCCTGACATCGGAGGAGCAAGAAAAAAGTTTCCCCAACGGGGTACTTAGCTTGAGAAGAGAAGAAGAAGTCTTCGGACCGAAGACAAGCAAAGCACGTTGTCCGGGAATCCGCCAACCAACAACTTGCGAGCTGCTTTCCACCGCACGGCAAGAAAGACTAGAGAAGATAGCGTCGGCTGTCAGCTTTATACCTCTGCGTTCTGACGTCAGGGTACTTGCTGGTACAGCCGACGCTGGACCCAGACTTTGGAATTCTGGCCGACCTTAGGCTGCCTGCCGGCAGGATCACCCTAAGTTATGACTGCAACAGTGAAACACAAAGAACATCAACGTACCCAACACACTAGCCATAGGGGACTCTATAGTCAGGCACACTGATGTCCCACTCACCAGGCTAAACAAGGAGAAGGTTACTGTCAGCTGCCTGTTGGGTGCCAGGATCCGCCACATAACCCACACACTCAGGTCACTCCACAACAAGTACAAATATGACACTGTCATTGTCCATGTTGGTGTGAATGACCTGACACGTACCTCCCTGGACTACATGAAAAGAGACATGGAAGAGCTCTCCGATCTTGTAGCCCAGGCAGGTATGACCCTAGCCCTGAGCAGCATTCTGCCATCACCCAGAATGATGCCGCAGTAAAAGGACAAAATTATTGACTTCAACAATTGGCTAAGCTTCTGGTGCCATTCTAAAGGGATCCAGTATCCGTCTGCCTGGGATGACATGGCTGACAGACCACGATGCTTTGCCAGGGATTCCGGATACTGGCTAAGGTTCTTGCCACCTCTATAATGCCTTTTTTAGGCAAGGTACAAATGACAAATTCACCACTGTAACAGGAACAGGCAAGCAAAAACTGAGGGTGATGCTACTCAATGCTAGAAGTCTATATCTCAAAATGCACTCAATCGATGCACTCCTTAAACTGGAGAACATCGATATCTGTGCAGTGACTGAGACCTGGTTCAAGGCTTCAGAGCGCACCCCTGCACTACCAGGCTATAACTCATACCACACTTTTCGGCCAACTAACCTGGACCGGAACACCAAAGGCAGAGGTGTGTCCATATACATTAAGGATATCCACACCTCCAGGCTAGTTGCTCAGCATAATGCAGCCGAGGTTATCCAACTGCAACTAACTCTGGGCAAAACTGCAATCCAAATTGTAGCATGCTACAGATCACCAACCATGCCTCAGGATTCCCACTCCTCTTTTCTTGATGTACTGGAAAATATTAGGGTTCAACCAAACACCCTAATAATGGGCGATTTCAACTACCTCACCATTAACTGGGAAAACTACTCATGTACCAACTCCTTCACTCAACGCTTTCTGGAATTCATAAACTCCAATGCCCCGGATCAACTTATCCACATCCCCACCAGGGGCAACAATATCCTAGATCTAGTCATTACCAACATGTGACCGGTGTTCCACACCTGAAGTCAACGCCTCATTGGTCCGATCTGATCATAAGCTAATTACCCTAGATATCCACATCCTGCCCCTACCCCCCATTAAGGAAAGCATGGTAAAAAATTTCTCCAAAGCCAACTTCATGCTTAAGACAGAAGTGGTGAACTTCATGACACCTATGCAGATGGACAATACAGTTATGACTACTGAATCCTACACAATTGCACTTTATACGCACTTACATGAGTGCATGGATCGTGCTATCCTAAACAGAACCAAGACGCTAACCTCCAAAAAAGGAAGCCAATCTGGTGGTCCCCTGCCATAAACAAACTGTACAACAGAAGGAAGAAACTGTTGCAAGAGAGAGTAAAATCTCATGAGTGGAGAAGCTCCACGGTCAGCCTCAGTAAGAAGCTGCGATCCCTGATAAAATCCTCCAAAGCTAGTTACGAAAACAAAATTGTCACTGATTCTAAAGACAACCACAAAGCATTCTATAGCTATGTCAAGAATCTCAATGGCAACACTCAGATCTGCTCTGAGTTACAGCACAATGGCACTAAATATACAGACCCAACTGATATTGCCAACATTCTGGCAGATAGATTCAGTGCTAAATTTACCCCCCTCTCACCCCCTAAAGAGCCCATCTCTATACCGGAAGAATGCAAAGTTCCTGTAACCACGGCTGCACAGGTAAAAACCACACTCTCCAAAGCCAAGAACGTAGCATCCATGGGACCAGGCAACATCCCAGGCTGCATTCTACACGAACCACAGAACAAACTGGCACCCCACCTAAGTAGCATATCGCCTACTCAGAGGTGATCTCTGCCTAACATGCAAAGCTATGTCAAACTCAGAGCTGTTGGACATGCTCCACTTAAAGAAATCCCAATCCCTCCGAGCTACATGCTCTAGGGACCTAACCTTGTCACCACAATAAACAGAACATGCTGGAGGGATAGATTCTTGTCCCAGAGACTTCCCATACATTCCAAACTACCTATCTACATCAAACAAAGCTCCTCATTAGCACTCTTCAAGAAAAATCTTGATGATTGGATGGGAAATAGGAAATTCACCCCAGGATCACCTCTGTGGCTCTGCTCGACAGTGTCACAGGAAAATAAATTTTCTTGGGTGGCAAAAGCCAGGGTACCTTTTTGGCTGGGCTTGTACAGGCCCCAGGGCCGATAGCCTAGTACCTACCTATGACCCTGTCCACTAAATAGAAATCTACCTGCCTTCACCCAACCTAATCAAAGGGGGTTCTCTCTCTGGTTCCCAAGCTCTACAGCTCTCATAGTTATCTTCCTAGGAGCCTATCTAAGCTCTCAACAATTTCTATAGTTTCTCCCTAAGCTCTCAACTCCTACAGCTACCCTCACACAGCCCAACCTTGTAAATATTGTAAATAGCATTCTAATGTTGATGTGTGTATGTAAAGCGTATTTACATTTTCTTAAAAGGTTTGTATGTAAACTCTTTCCACACCTAACACATCTGTTTTCCTCAAATGAAACTGTATGATCCCTACATTCAAGCTTAACCAATTTGTTAACCATGCATGACATTGAATGCATTTATGAGTAACTACTCTACATAATGTTATCTTTAATAATAACAACTATCAGAAATATCTAAATTGTATAATGCATCGTGGAGCTTTTCTCCCCAGGCTTCCACTGAAAATGGGTCAATTCAGCCCAGTGGACTTCCCTGGTAATCAAACAAAAGCAACAGTCACTGATAGATTCTCTTCCAAAATTCCACTGAATTTGGCATCTTTTCAGTCCATGCAATTCCGGAAAACATGAATACATGACATTTCTCAAAGCTAGCCATTAACAAACAGTACTTTCAGATACTAACCTCTCCATTTTATACCATATAAACATGAGTAATTCCATCATTTAATCACATCATTTTTTTTTCGTTATGGAGCAGTTCCTACTCCCTTTCTACTTTTCAGGGACTCTTTCCAGACTGTCTTATCTTGGAGACTTCTTGTCAGGACAAGACCCCCCCCCTAGAGGCAGCAGCAATAACAAACACCGTGGCACCTACACATTAGTTGCTTTGTAGAACCTAAAGGGCAAATGCCTGCCCTTTATTTCTCAGGAACTCTGCAGATCCCTTCCATGCTACAACCTCTAGTAAAACCACCCCCTAACTGGTGTAAAAACGACAGATACAGCACCGTTACAAGAAGTGGGTATTCAAGACTCAGCATTTACTATGCCCCGTAACACCCCACCAGGTAGAACCTCAGTTCCAGCAGCACTGGATGAGATGCAAGCCTGGGCTAGCTCGTGTACAAGCCATTAACAACAGCCTGGACAAAGCTTGATTTTAAAATTGTAAAAGGGGGGGGGGGGGTCAAAGCCCATACAGCCAATTTTGAGCTGCAATCTTTATGATGATAAAGTAATTGTAAGGAACATACTCAATAATCAACAGAAATTCTCTATTAAAAAGATTTTAAGATATAGCTACAAATGAATCTGTGCGTACTCTGAGCAACAGCAACGGTCTGTAGGATCTTTTAGGAGAAAGCACACGTCTGTTGAATGAAGGATAAGGAAAGATCCACTCAGTAGGTGCACAAAGAAAGAGCGTATATTTCAGTAAGAACTGTAAAGGATTAAATTAAAGATGTACTTTATTATGCCTGTGTTATTCCTAACAGCTCAAGCACAGGTATACCAGATTTGCTGGCACTAGACCAGAAAAACAATTTTATAAAATTGTCCTATGAAATACCACTTTCAGGACATTAATTATTACGCACACCTTCACAACTGTATGCAAGTGTACAAAATGTTGTGGTTTTATGTTTGGACTACTGCTCTAAAATTGTACAAAATAATAAAAAAACGAAAACTTGTCCTTCCCTGGTTTTGGATGAGTCCAAATATATTAGGTAGGAGTAACAAAAATTAACTGATCAGAGATAAGACGATCTGCTACTGAGAAATATGAAAGTGCAACATGCACATTATTTACAGTCTGAAGATCAAAAATCACATGAAAAATTAAATTTTACAGTAAAAAAAAATGTCCTACTAAGAAAATACCTTAGACTATAGCAAATCATTATCATCTCAATCTAAAATCTAAGAGAAGGCTGCACCTATGTCTACCTCTGAGGCAACTGTATATACCAAGAATTGCTAGGAAAAGTCTGAAACTATTAGGACTGGCTCTGAGCACAGCATACCTGTTTGCTACCTAACGGCTTAGTCTGTTTCAATTAACCAATTTAACCTTCAGCAGAGAGCCTTAATCAGATCACTCGAAAGACGAACAGCAGCAGTAAAATAAGTAACAAATTTACAACAGTAACTAACCAGACCTAAAAAAAAAAAAAGAGCCTAGAGTCTTGTCCATTTTATCAATCAATTTGCCCACTCTGCAAATGAATAAAATTTAGACCTGCTATTTAACTTTCTTAAACTGCTATAAAACCTTAGAAATCCAGCAGGCTTGGGGGCAGTACAATGGAGCCAAATCCACTTACTTTGTGATTCTCTGACACAGAGTTTGAAAATGTTAACTCCTTCTTAATCTGCTCATGTTGGGACTCTTGCATTCAGTACAGTGTCAAATTTCTCACCAGGTAAAAGTTTCAGATTTGTGCTGGGGATGTCTGCTATACAGCAGTTCAAATGGCACAAATCCAGTTCACATTTGAAGTATTTCCCCTTAAAGACAAAAGGACGGTACGGAAGGAACTGGCCCAAAAAGTCTTCCCACCTGCTTCTACAGTCTTTCATAACACAGGACTTCAAACCATTAGTGCTCAATTTGCCACTCCTTTTGACAAACTAAATATAGATATCCTTAGCCAGGTCAATAAAACAAAAAAAACAAAAAACAAAAAAAAAACAAAACTGCATGCATTATGCTGGCCATGAATGGGGGTGCCTTGGGCAGTAAGAATTTCTAAAGGAACTGCCACGCTATAAAAAGGCAGTACTGGATCTTTTGTACTAATTCTTGACAGGTGTACTGCCCTCAGGAAATTTTTCTGCGTAATTAGTGATTACCAAGATATACTGATGGAAACTACTCAGCTTTAGAAGCAGAATGACAATGTTTACTGCTATTCTTTCACACAAGACATCCATGATAGGCAAGGTATCAAAAGGTTCATAAACCCTAGACTGGGTGTCGTCCTTTGACATTCCGGGCAAATTCATAGCCTTTGTCTTATCCACTCCTAAATAAACACCCAAAATATGTGTGTGTGCGCGTGCGCTAACTTCTAGGAACTAATGACCGTTTCAACATCTGTTCTTTGTCCTTGGCTGCCCAATACAAAAGGTTATCTTAGTTCAAAGTATAGGTATGAAGTAGATTGATCACTGGTCTTCCCATCTACTGTTGTTGCATTCCCACCGTGACTCCTTGAAACTGACAAGAGAGTCAGCCAATTCAGCATTACTGTCATCAATATTGTGATGTAAAGTGGACACATTGGCCTCTTTTCCTATAAATATGGTTGTAAGTCTAGTTAATCTTCTAGAACATATTAATTATGAAAACAATTCTCTTCCACCAGCAGTAATACTAGTTTCCCTTTCTCAATTTCAGCAATTTTCTTTACCTTCAAGTGTTGTTTCTGTCTAGTCCTCTGCTTTACTGTAAATGAGAGATGTTGAAGACTCTACTCAAGTTCCCTTCCCCTTCAGTATGAAGCTGTATCCGATCCTCATCTTCTACTCACATTTCTTCTTAGTATGGACGGCTCACAGTGGTGCAGCGGTAGAGTTGTCATCTCACAGCAAGAGGATCTCCAGTTCGATTCTGGGCTGGGGTGCCTTCTGTGCGGAGTCTGCATGTCCTCCCTATGTTTGTGTGGGTTTCCTCCCACATTACAAAGACATGAATCTGGAGCGTTTCTTCCCGGGCCTCCACTGAAAACTGGCTTTGTTCCAAGTCGGACTTTCCCACTTAACAAATGTTAAATAAATAAAAAATAAAACAAACAACTGATCCCTCCTTGTCCATTTCCATACTGATCTTTTATTACTTTAACAACTGGAGTCTTTACACAAGACTTGGAAAGAGATTTATTTAGTCCTGCACCCAGAGTCAAAGCATAATTCCTTGGGTGTCCTCTAGTCCTACTGGCCAGATGTACCAGCACATTAATCGTTATGGACAACGTCCTCCCGGTTTGCCTGAATACACAATTCCTCAGTCCACCTGCTTGTTCTTGCAATCTAGTTCCTCACCCTCCACGTTTGCATGCATCTGCCTTTGTCTACAACACGAGTCCATCTACCCCTCCCTTGCCTACCTGCAGCAACTCCTACTTGTACGCATGCTTTGTTGCTTGGTAGTCTTTTTTGTTGTTGGTCCTCAAATTGTGAGTTAACTATATAATGCCCTTCATTAAGAATTTGTTAAAAGAACTGCATTACAACTTAGGAGGAAAAAGACAGCAATTAAACTTGTAATGCAGACATATGAATAACAAAGTGTTTCCCCCATGTTTACGGGATAAGCATACTCCTCTGCCAGTGGCTTACTGACATTGTGGTGCCCCTATTTTTATGTGGCAAGCATACTTTTCTTCCAATGGCATAACTGTGTGAGCAGCCTAGTGCAGTAGATTTATTATGTTGCAAAGGTCCAAACAGCTGCCCAAAGAATTTTGGAATCTAGACCAAGACACAATGACACATGGATGACAGTGTTGCAGAATTATTCTCTGGGAGATGAATTAGTGGCAAGCTATTTGGTGCTAGAACTGAATCAGCAAAACAGAATGGACTACAATTTATGCAAATAAATAAAAATACTTCACCTGATTCAGGTTTTATCAGTGTACAATAATGAGGGGAAACGTGCTCACAAGCGAGGAGAGTGTGCTGAGCAGATGGAAAGAGTACTTTGAGGGGCTGATGAAAGAGAATGAGAGGGAGAGAAGGCTGGATGATGTGCGGATAGTGAATCATGAAGTGCAGTGGATTAGCAAGGAGGAAGTAAGGATGTGCAGTGGATTAGCAAGGAGGAAGTAAGGATGGCTATGAAGAGGATGAAGAAAGGAAAGGCTGTTGGTCCAGATGACATACCTGTGGAAGCATGGAGGTGTTTAGGTGAAATGGCAGTGGAGTTTTTAACTAGAATCACAACCAACAGCAGAACCAGCAAAGTAATCCAAAAATAACAGTAGATTCAGTTCCACAATAAAATTTATTATTTGTCTTGTCTTAGCGCAGTTAATGACATTTTCAAAAACTTAAAAGAAAAATTGAACAAGTTTTAAAATGAGCAGGTCCACCTTAAAATTACATAAGATTAAACGTGATTACGGAAATGGACGTGCTTTTTTACGGAGAAACAAACAGAATGCTCATTCTGGACAATATGTGAAAACTGCAGGTAATAAAAAACTGCAGGCAATAAAAAACAATTATCTGTATCTTTTGCCTCCTCAGATGGAGTAGGTTAAACTACAGACTCCGAGAATGATGTCTGTGATTTTCTCCCATTGCCTGCAGTACAAGATCCTGAATCTCACCAGCAGCACTTTAGCCATAATGGAAAAGGCGCCAAAAGGGGAAACAAGAAGGGAATTGGCTTCAATCCTGCAGCAAGTGAAGGACAATTTAAACAGCCTTACAAGCGAGGTAGATGGAACCGATTTCTCTCCTTTAGGCTGCTCTTTTTCTAATACTGTTTCAAATGTTGTGAATTTATCTGGATGTACCCTAACCGATGAACAGGTTCTGTTCTTCGTCTTGGTTTAAAGTTTGCACCCGCTGTAGTACCTAGGTTATATTTAATTAAACAGGATGTTTTTAAATTGATTAGGAAATTACATCTTAATTTTTTTTGATGTACAAAGGGATAAACAGTTAAACATTGATTCTGAATATAGTTTGGAAACTGATAGTGAAGGTGACAGTTTATTTTCTTGTATATCTGATGATTTTGATGTTAATACTTCTCCAAATGCTTATACTTTGAAAATGAATTCCACTAGTATCTAACAAAGTAAATTTATACCCCCCATATGTTAATAGTACCGTTACACATTTTTCAGAAATGCTCAACTTTTCTATACAGGAACTTGTTGAGGAGCATAGTCATACTTCTTTTCAATATAATATGACTAAGTATGAATGGCTTGCTCTTAGGAATCTTGCAAGTAGAAATTATTTAATTATTAAGCCTTCGGATAAAGGCAACAAAATAGTGGTGCTTCACCATACACAGTATTATAATATGTGTATGCAACATTTAAATGATAATTTAACTTATGAAACATGTGAGATTACTACATATTTGAATGCTATACAAGATTTTTCTGTACTGATTGAAAAGGGAGTATGCTTGGGTTACTTTTCCAAGAAGGACTTGGATACTAAATTTAATTTAGATAATTGCAACTTAGCTACTTTTTATTGTCTTCCTAAGTTGCACAAAGATAATGTTAACCCCCCTGGGGAACCCTATTGTGTCGGCTGTAAATTATTTTTTAAATAATATAGGAATTTTGATACAGAGTTATTTATTACCTTATCTTGAAAGACTGGATTCTTATATCAAATTTGATTTGATTTTATTGATAAAATTTCAGACATCCATTGGACCCAGGGCATGTTCTGGATTACCATGGATGTATGTAGTTTATATACTATGGATGTATGTAGTTTATATACCAATATTAGATATATTGATGGAATACGAGCCTTGCAATATTTTTTAGATGATACCCAGAGTTCTCATTATATTATTGAATTAATTCATTTCTGTTTGCTTCATAACTATTTTAGTTTTGATTAAGTTGTTTACCATCAGTTAAGAGGTACAGCCATGGGTGCACCATTTGTCCCCATGTATGAGAATCTCTTTATGGCCAGGTTTGAGCTGGATTATTTATATTATATGTAGATATATATATATATATATATATATATATATATATATACATATATATAAATAAATAAATTTGTACAACAACATGTTTTATTTTATTTTGGATACATTGATGATTTGATTTTCGTTTGTGATGGGGGATTAGATGCGGTACCAAGATTTTTTTCAGAATTAAATGACAATGCTTATAATATTAAATTTGATGGTTTACAATATGGCACAGAGGTTAATTTCTTGGACATACATCTATCTGGAATGAAGGCTGGCTCTACTGAAACTACAATTCATCGAAAATCTGAGGATGGCAACCAGTATTTAGTATTAGTTGCCATCCGATTCATACTATACAATCTTTACCTTATGGAGAGATGATTAGATTGTCTAGGCTTTGTAATAATAAGTTAGACTTACAAAAGCAAATTGGTCAAACTTTACTGTTCCTAAAGAGAGGATATAGTGAGAACTTAATTTATGGGTCTATTGATAAATTAATACAGTATAATTTTAATAAATATAATATTAATAGTAAAGAAAGACACATTAGTGTTAGTAATACTAATTCTTCGGCTAAGAAAGATAAATTTTTTTTTGTGACTACAGCATTTTAAGTACTAGGATTTGGAAACTAATAAAGCATTATTGGAAATGTTTACATAGAGATAAATTTCTACATAGAATTATTTCTGATTTACCCTTACAAGAGAGGACAAAATCTGGGGGATAAACTGGTTAAAGCTTATTTCATTGCACCAGTAGTTAGTCCCTCTACTTCTCTAGTATCTTTGGGTTCTATACCCTATAATAATTGCAGTATATGTTCTCATATTAAATTGAGTTTTTCTAGGATTAATGGGAAAATATTTAGACCACATAATTATTTTACATGTGACACAGTAGGCGTAATTTATTGCCTGAGATGTCCCTGCAACCTTTTCTATATTGGGGAAACTAAGAGGAAGTTTAGAATTAGGTTGCAGGAACACAACAGAGATATTAAGAAGGGGAGATTGGAAAGTCCCATAGCATCTCATTTTGGGGAAAAGCATAATAGTGATGCTAATTTATTAGAAGCTACAATTCTGGAAGAAGTGTTTATTACGAAAGGAGATGAAAGATTAAATTAAAAATGTTTTATTGTATAAAGAAACTGTATTTATATTGAAGTTTGATACACTAACACCAAAAGGCTTGAACAGAGAGGTTAATTGGAGAAGTTTGCTTTAAAATTTTAAAATGTTTAAATGTTTAATTGATTAATTAATTAATTAATTAAATTAATTAATTAATTGTTGGTGATGTATAAATAGGGAAATGTGTTTTTTGTAATTTTGTACTCTTTGAAGGCTGTAGTGGCCGAGGTGCTAAGACAAGACAAATAATAAATTTTATTGTGGAACTGAATCTACTGTCATTTTTGGAGTTTTTAACTAGATTGTTTAATGAAATCTTGAAAAGTGAGAGGATGCCTGAGGAATGGAGGAAAAAGTGTTTTGGTACTGATTTTTAAGAATAAGGGTGATGTGCAGAGCTGTAGTAACTACAGAGGGATCAGTCACAGCATGAAGTTATGGGAAAGAGTAGTGGAAGCTAGGTTAAGAAGGGAGGTGATGATTAGTGATCAGCAGTATGGTTTCATGCCAGGAAAGAGCACTACAGATGCAATGTTTGCCTGAGAGTGTTGATGGAGAAGTACAGAGAAGGCCAGAAGGAGTTGCATTGTGTCTTTGTGGATTTAGAGAAAGCATATGACAGGGTGCCTAGAGAGGAGTTGTGGTATTGTATGAGAAAGTCGGGAGTGGCAGAGAAGTATACAAGAGTGGTACAGGATATGTACAAGGGTAGTGTGACAACTGTGAGGTCTGCGGTGGGAGTGACGGATGCGTTTAAGGGGGAGGTGGGATTTCATCAAGGATCAGCTCTGAGCCCTTTCTTATTTGCAATGGCGATGGACAGGTTGACAGATGAGATCAGACAGGAGTTCCCGTGGACTATGATGTTTGCAGATGACACTGTGATCTATACTGAGAGTAGGAACAGGTGGAGACCCTGGAGAGGTGGAGATATGCTCTAGAGAGAAGAGGAATGGAGGTCAGCAGGACTAAGACAGAATATATGTGTGCGAATGAGAGGGAGGATAGAGGAATGGTGAGGATGCAGGGAGTAGAGGTGGTGAAGGTGGATGAGTTTAAATACTTGGGATCAACAGTTCAGCGTAATGGTGAGTGTGGAAGAGAGTACAAGTAGGATGGAGTGGGTGGAGAAGAGTGTCAGCAGTGATTTGTGACAGACGAGTACCAGTAAGAGTAAAAGGGAAGGTCTACAAGAGGGTAGTGAGACCAGCTATGTTATATGGGCTGGAGACAGTGGCATTGAAAAAAAGGCAGGAGTCAGAGCTTGACGTGGCAGAGTTGAAGATGTTAAGATTTGCACTGGGTGTGACGAGGATGGACAGGATTAGGAATAAGTATATTAGAGGGTCAGCCCAGGTTGGAAGGTTTGGAGACAAAGCAAGAGAGGCAAGATTACATTGGTTTGGACAAGTGCTGAGGACGGATGCAGAGTATATTGGGGAAAAAGATGCTATGGATGAAGCTGTGAGGTAAGAGGAAATGATAAAGGCCTAAGATAAGGTTTATGGATGTGGTGAGAGAGGACATGCAGGTGGTTGGTGTGACAGAGCAAGATGCAGAGGACAGGAAGAAATAGAAACAGCTGATCTGCTGTGGCAACCCCTAATAACGGGAGCAGCCGAAAGAAGAAGACATTATATATATATATATATATATATATATATATATATATATATATATATACACATATATATATATATATATATATATATATATATATATATATATATATATATATATATATATATATATATATACACACACACACATATATATATATATATACATATATACATATATATATATATACACACACACACACACACACACACACACACACACACACACACACATTTATTTTATTTAACATTTGTTGACCAGGACAGTCTGACTGGATACATGTCCATTTTCAGCAGAGGCCCGGGGAGAAAAGCTCCAAAGGTGGTTACATAAACAATCATTACAATGTACATATAGATCAGGAGTCATCATAACATTATACAAATACAGCACATTTTACAGTCTAGCAAAATGTATACAAATATAAACACATTTTATAGTCCAGTTAAATGTATACAGTCTAACAATCTTCTAAACTGGCATAACGATATTAGAGTACCACTTACAGACATAGAACCAGTATGCATAAAGATTTAGTTAGGCTTGGAGCAGAGACATATCCATTGAGACTGGAAATACTCCTTGAGAGCTTTTTTAAATTGAGATAGGGTGGTATCTAGGGTAATGTTGGCAGGAAGGGAATTCCAAATTTTGCCAGCAGAGTTGGCGAACAGGGAGTCACCCGCTGACTTGTTGGATTTGATGGTTTGCACTACCAGAGTGATCTGGAGTTGGAGTGGGAATAGATGATGTTTTTCAGGGCAGGTGTATTATCTGGTTGGTTAAGTGCTTTGTGAGCCACAATGAGTTGATTATGCTGAATCTGCCTGGAAAGCTCTAGCCATCAGAGATCATTTAGATTTTTACAGTGATGAGTTCTGTAGGGTAGACCAGTTGCAAATCTTGCTATGTTGTTATAGCAGCTTGAGAGTTTGCAGGGTAGACCAGTTGCAAATCTTGCTATGATGTTACAGCAGCTTGAGAGTTTAAGATCAGTTTTATTTAGGCTGGCAAGTAGAGGGGAAGCAATGGAAGTCCTAGCATATGTGGTAAAGAATGGCTTTATTCTATATAGTGATCCCAGTTTTCTGTTAATGGTTTTAATTGTTTTGTTGACGTGCACATCACTCTTTGTCTATAACTCCTAGCAGTTTTGTATGGGCATCTGGAGAGATTATGGTACCGTTATTAGCCTTAATGTTGAGAGAGATAACACAGTGGATCTTTGCGCTGGGGTGAAAAGTAGGAGCTTTTTTTTTTTTTATTAGGATTTAGAATCAGACAGCGAGCGGCAAGCCAGTTCTCTACTAGACTGAAAGTATTCCGAGTTATCGATAGCAGCTCTGTTTGCGAGGTGCCAGTACAGATCAATGTTGAGTCGTCATATTGAATGCAGATGGCTTCAGGGATGACTTTGTGGAGGTCACTGATAAATATGGAAAGCAGAAGTGGTCCCAAGATAGACCCCTGTGGGACACCTAGAGTGTTGGGTAGGAGGTTTGAGAGTTTACTCTACCATTAAGACGGATTGTTGTCCATTGTTCAGGTAGGATTCAAACCATCTGAGAGAGTGATTGCATAGGGACATTGTTGCCACGGTGTTGAGGAGAAGATGGTGGTTAACCATGTCAAAAGCCTTGGACAAGTCCAAGAAAAGGGCTGAAGATAACATTGTTGTTCCTGTTATACATTGTTGTTCCTGTTATAGTTTATAGCATTAGAGAAGGTGAGGAGAGCTGTGGTGGTACTATGATATGGCCTGAAGCCATGCTGGGAGTTAGCCAGTAGGTTGTTTTGGGTTAGAAAGTACAGGAGTTGTTTATGGATGCATTTTTCCATTATTTTTGCCAGAGGTGATAAGATGGCTATGGGTCTATAACTGGATAATTCAGTAGAATTACGACCTTTATGGAGGGGTATGACACGAGATATTTTCCAGATACAGGGGACTGAGGCTTCTGATATGGACTGATTAATTAGAATGGAAACAGGGTATGCTATGGTATCAGCAGCTTTTTGCAAATATTCAGCTGGGAGAAGGTCTGCAGCAAGGGTAGTAGGTGTTAATTTTTTGCGTAGTGAACGAATGAAAGATGTAGAGACTGGTTGGAAGGTAAAGGAGGGCTGGGAGTGCTATCCAGTGGGTTAGAGGAGTTAAGGGGTATTTGGCTAGCAAGGGCTTGGATGGTTTCAGTACAGAAATTATTAAAGGTGTTAGCAACATCCGTTGGTAGTTTATCAGTAGAGGCTGAGGGAGGTGGAGTGGTGGTTTGACCTGGGTTCAGTAATTTATTTTTCCTTGCCCAGAATTTGTGGGGGTTATTTTGGTTCCCTTGAAGAGATGGAGGTAGTAATTTTTTTTTATCTAATAGAATAACTTGTTTTGTCTCATTTCTTAGTTGGTTTGGTCTATAGGGTCTTTTGTAGCACACCATGTTGCCCACGCCTTATTTCTGACTGACTTTTGTTTTAGTTTCTTTAGAGAGCCACGGGGCATCTTTTGTTTTTACCCTCGTGGAACGAGCGGGAGCATGACAATCGAGGATGGTGAGGAATTTCTTGTTAAAATGGGAGACAGCTTCGTCTAGGGGCAGGTGCTTTAGGGCAGCCCAGTTGCATGCTTTAAGTTCATTCTGAAACTTACTGGGATTGAAGCTTTTACTATTTCTTATTGCTCTGTAGGTGGGCTGCTGACAGTAAGTAGATTTGTGCTTGCAGATAAAGGTAAGAAAGTGGTAGCTGTGGTCATCAGGGATGGCCCCCGAAGAATACATTTGGAGGTGGCTATTGATTGGTATCTAAACCAGTATACTATATTTTTGGTTAAGTTTAACCTGTGTAAATCTATACAGGTTTACATGGGTGGTAGAAGATTGAGAGGAACAAGTGTTCCAGTCGATCAGGTCTCTTACTACAATGGTTTCTTGTGGAAAGTCACTAGCTAACCATTGGATGATGTCTTCTAGGGAACTGGTATTATTCCCTGGTGGAATATACACACAGACTATATTTATGCTTTTGTTAACTTGGAGCTTGGTAGCAATTATTCTGCCTTGTTGACCTGGGGTGGTTGACTCGGGTCTAACGTAACATTTAGTGTAACTGAAGAGTACAGCTACCCCCCCTTCCTGGTAGAGCAATCGAGTCTAAGTATATTATACCCAGGTGGTAGGATTTTATTATCCGAGGTTGATGGTTTCAGCCAGGTTTCAGTTAGGCATAGAATATCAGGGGAATGGACTTGTAGGAGGGCATGCAGACTGTGTACTTTTGTTATTTATGCTTCGTATATTTAGTTGGCAGATCAGGAAAGAGTTGGGGGCCTTATTAATAAATAGTGATTCAACTGGGTTACTTGTAATGGTGGTTGCATTATCTAAGGTGCCAGGGTTTGGATGAACATCTCCATCCATTGCCAGGTTATTGCGTATAAATTACTGTAACTTACAGGATTTTGTTTATACATTTTTGATAGTATTTAGATTTTGAGCTGATGTATCTGGGTCTAATTGGCTGATAGTGTTTTGTGGTTAAGGAGTTGGTTATAGTAACTAGTGGGTAGCCTGTATTATTCAAAACATCTGGGCTAGTTTGAGACTTTGGGTGATGAAATCCTAGGTAAGACTGATTTTCATAAATGTAGAGGAAATATGGAAATAGCATGAGGGATAGCAGAGAGAGTAATGACATTACTTTGTATGGTAACACGGCTGGAGGCTATAGGCCTAGGACCCTCAGGATCTTGAGGTTGGATATTTACTACTGGGGGGGGGGGGCTGGAATAGCGTATACAGTGCAGTACTGATTGGTCCGGATAGGATAAAAGGAGGGGTGGTAGTGGGATGATATACATCTCTCACACACACATTATATATATATATATGACACACACTATATATATATATATATATATATATATATATATATATATATATATATATATATATATATATATATATTATACACACATATACACACACACGCTATACACACAAAAAAAATATATATATATATTTATATATATATATAAAAAAAAAAAAAAAATCACACAAACATCAATCTGCAGGAAAGTCTCCAGGAACAGATGGCACTCCTGTGCAAGTCTGGAAATTAGGAGGGGAAGTTATAAATATCTGGAAGAAAGTCGTGGTGGCTGCGTTACCTAAAGATGGTAAAGACCCTTCAGAGCCAGCTTCATATAGACTCATTTCAATTTTAAACCATGATCATAATGTGTATATGTCTAAACTAGCTAAAAAATGGCAAAGGTATTGCCAAAATTGATACATATTGATCAATCATTGTGGTTTTGTGAAGGGGAGGCAAACATCTGACAACAGTAATAGAGCAATGATGATCCACAGGGAAGCAGAATCTAAGAAAATGCCTCTGTTGTTGGTGGGTCTTGATGCAGAGAAAGCATCTGACAAGAGTAAACTGGAATGTTATGAGTAGGGCATTGGAAGCATTTGCACATCTGATACAATAATAAGATTCATTAAAAGAATATACGAAGGATCAGAGGCATATACGAAGGATCAGAGGCAAGAATTAAAGTGGGAAGGTTCCTCTCAGATTTGCTATATTTGAACAGAGTAACAAGACAGGGTGTCCTCTTTCCTCTTTATTTGCTTTACATTTAGAAGCATTGGCAAAGAAAATAAGGGATAAGAAACTCAGAAACACAATGATGTAATTGGTATGGTAAACAAAAAAAAAAAAAAAAAAAACTGGCTTTATTTGCAGATGGTATTATTTTCTATCTGATTAATCCAGAAAAATGACACCTCAGTGATGTGGAACATTCTGAAACGGTTTCAGGTCTTTTCGGGATATAAAATTAATGAAGATAAAACAAAGGTTATGTACCCGCACACAAATCGGTTCAGCAATACCCATATTTATGGGGACATGATAAGGTGAAGTATTTAGGAGTATGAATTAAAAAGGCTTCTGTTATAGCAGCTAAGAATACGTGGGAAGAGACTAAACAAAAGATAATACAAAAATTGAGTAAATGGAAACTCTTATTTATGGATATGGATAACAAGAAACAAGCAGTGAAAATGTTTTTAATCCCTATAGTCTTCCATACGGGTCAGGCATACTTTTATATCAACCAGAGGAGAAGATGTGGACAATAACTAAAGAATTAAAGGAATTTATCTGGGAGGGAAAGAGGTCAAACGTTAAGTGGTAAAAGCTGATCCTTCCAACAGAACAAGGTGGTTTAGGATTACCCGATTTAAAGGGATATTTTAGAGGTACACAGTTAAGGCTCATATACGTAACACAAACAGGAGGTTATAATTCAAAGTGGAACGGGTTGACAAAGCAAGGGGAAATTTCGAGAGAGAGAGTGAGAGATTTTCAGTGCAGAACTTTTCTAAGGAAAAGAACAACCATTCAGAATATTATATTCATAAAGCAGCAGACAGTATTCTAAAACCTACGCAATAAGGGACTGGAGAAAGGAGATTTTGCCAATATGGGTGACTGCAAGTGGAGTAAACAAAATAGGCAAAAGTGGGCTGGAATCTATTGGAGAAACCTGGCAAAGGAACCAATATTTTGGGAGCAAATAACTCAAGTAGGAAAAGTAAAAAAAAGAGTGGTATGAGGCCAAGAAGACATTTGGATTACAGGCTAAAGACTGCCTTCCCTGCTACGCCTTGATCTCAGAATACAGGTAGACAGAAAAGGATAGGGGAATTTTAAGTTAAAAGACCTGCTCTGGTAGAGTTTTTAGCTGAATCTAGAACAAATGCAGCTGTTAAAAAAAGGGATAATTAGTAAAGCATATAAAATACTGCATGATAACTATACAAATCATAGCAGGGAAAGACCACCACTAGCTCTCTTTAAAAAATAAAATTTAACTAGTGCCTCTAGGCATCTAATACAGCCTGTTCGTATTTGCAATAATAATTCCAAAACTGTGCTACATACAAGCTACTGAAAGACTCCACCTTTATATCTTACATGCTGGGCAACAACTAAACTGACATCTGAGCAATGTCTAGTGTTGCTAAACAAGAGTAACTGCTCATTTACTATTTACACTGTTAGAAATGTCATATTTCCAAGTATCTGAACAGCCAAGCAACACAGTCTGACATTTACAAACAAGATGCTGCCAACAGTTGTGTGTATAGCTCAAGTATCCCTCCTTCACAATTAGTATTTACAGTGCATACAGTTTAAGAGCTAGACTCTGTAAAGATTTGTTTGTGCTGAGTAGTCTGGCATTTATATTTCTTTAGTAATCTTCATGGCTCCAGACATATGTACATTTGTTTGAAATGTGAAAAGAGTCCTGAGCTTTTCTGACAAAATCAAGTTACCATTAGAAGGTAAACCTTCAGACTACAGTGAAGTGAACGAGTTAGAGAAACAACACAAACTGCAGGAAAACAAGAGCACAAGTGCACAACCAGTAACCAAGGGTGCCTCAGTAACTGCAACTCACCCACGCCAGCAATTACAAAATAAAAGTAAAGATAAGAATAAAAATAGCTCCAAATAATAAAATAAGTGTAATTTATTAAGCACTTTAATCTCACTGTGGAGACTTCTTCAGAATAAATTACACCAATGACAAAGTATATTTTAAATAACCAACTGTTTTAACTCATTGGTTAAAATTAATGACAACTAATTAATCATACAAGTCCTTAAACTGATAAATATAACCTACCATAACCTACCATGTAAACAACGTACATCTAAACTAAAACATTTTTCCATTTATTAGAAAGCATATTCAGAAAAAAGTAGTGTATTATTCAACAAAATGTGTGTCTGTGTGTGTGTGTGTATATATATATATATATATATATATATATATATATATATATATATATATATATATATATACATACATATATAAATATATATATATATATATATATATATATATATATATATATATATATACACACACACACACACACAAACATACATATTAGGATTACTATCAAAAACACAACACTGTAAAGTGTGAACGGTGATGTTACAGACACATATGCTCAACTCATGAATATTAAGTAGGTCCAAAGGTCAACACGGCAACATCAACATTTTGTCAATATTAATCTTGACATTTGCTGTTGCTAACCATGTTTTGTGTTCCTGTCTCGTTTACATCCTTATGAACTGACATACACTTCTACATAGACATTCTGAATGTCTTTCCTACCATGTTCGAGGAGATGCCTATCACTTAACAGACTTTCTGCCCTTTAACCCTTTAATTGTAAATTTTATATATATATATATATATATATATATATATATATATGTGTGTGTGTGTGTGTGTGTGTGTGTGTATATGGATCCACTTTATTTTGGCGAATTCTGTTTCACCGAAATGGGAGATTCATGAGTGGATTTATGAGAAACTGCATTTTATCGAAAATGGACTTTCACATAAATCAGTAGTTAAAAACAAAAAAAAAAATTAGGTAAAAAAAGAAAATCATGGGGTTTGCATGTTAACTTAGTTGTACATCAACGTTCAGTGTTGGATGTACAACTAAGCGGACTGTTGTTGAGATAGTACAGTAGGGATGAGGGAACATCCCCTTTTCCCCACTGTAGTGCGATCTTGGAGTGAGAATATTAAAGTAGGGGAGTGGGGGGCACAGCCCCCCATATACAGGGGTGCAGGGGCGCTTGCCCCCTGCATAACATTTTTTTAAGTGTTTATTTTTTTTTGTTATGGATTTACATGAAAGTGCATTTTCGTTGAAATGCACTTTTGTGTAAATGCATTCGCAGATTTACATTTAGGTGAAACACAAATTCGTTAGAATGCTGTAGATCCATATATATATATATATATATATATATATATATATATATTTTTTTTTTTTTAATAAACTTGACACAATCCAAGAGTAAAAAGGTCACACAGACAGACTAGTAAAACTACATGAAAAACCTAGCCAAGCTAGAGTTTTCATTGTGATACCATAAACCTCCTATAAAAGAGGCCCATGGGATATATACAAACTACCCCTTAAGGACATAAAACATTTTGGCAATATGACTTATGAATGTCCATGACTTTTAACTTTTTCTATTAAAGTCTTCATGGATATATTCAGGCCAATAAAGCCAAACCCCAATAGCTCTGGACATGCATGTTTCAGTCTTTTTATGACCTTGTCAGCACAGCATAAGTGGAATGTTTGGCTACACTTTAGAAACACAGGGTGTATAACTCAGCTGATATCCATAACCAGTTGTTTAGGTGTCTGCAAGATACCACAACTAACATCCAAACCAAAAGGGTAAAAAGTTCACAACTAACATCCAAACCAGAGTAAAAACATCACAAACTATATATATATATATATATATATATATATATATATATATATATATATATATATATATATACACACATTCTCTCTAATACGTCTAAAAACTTAAGTAATACACTACTGTTTTTTTTATTATTTTTTTTTTAATAATTGTGAAAAGGTTTTAGTTTAAATGTACATCGTCTATGTGGTAAGTTATGTTTATCATTGTAAGAACTTGTATGATTAATCAGCTGTCATTAATTTTAACCAATGAGTGAAAATGGTTGGTTAGTTAAAATATACTTTTGTCATTGGTGTAATTTATTCTGAAGAAGTCTCCACAATGAAACAAAAGTGCTTAATAAATTACTCTTGAACTCCAAATATTTTTTATTCTTATTTTGTAATTGGTTATTTTGTAATTGCTGGTGTGGGTGAGTTGCAGTTGCCGAGGCACTCCTAGTTACATATTTCATAGGTTAGTACTAGGCTAACTGCCCTTGTAAGCCATTTTAAGCCTAGCCAGTTATCCCCTGTGAGATTCAAACCCTGTACCTTGTGTATGTAAGGCAAACACCTTAACCATTAGGCCACCCTCCCAACCAAGCGAGTTACTGTTAGAGGACAATGAAGCTCAACAACCAATCGATCAATAGGGAAGTCACCGGGTAGAGATGGCATTCCTTTGGAAATGCTAAAGCCAGGATGGAAGAGTGAGGAGGATCCGGAAGGCTTTGTTTAACATTTTTAAAAATAAGTAAAGAGTGGGGGGTTACAAGCATCTTGGAAGAAAGCAATGGTGGCCGTCTAATCCAAAGACAGTAAAACCCTTCAGATCTGACTTGGTATAGATCCAATACAATTTATAACCATTAGTATAAAGTACTTCCGTTTATAATAGCTAAGAAAATGACAAATAGGTTACCAAAATTGATGAATGTAGAGGGGGGAAGCAAACATTTGACAGATCCAGAAATCAAGAAAAGCCTGCTTCATCTGGAGGTATTATTCTAGATTTGATAAATCCACAAGACATTTCAGTGTCAAGAACATTTTGAGATAGAAGACATAAAACAATTGAATCTAAAATGAAAACTGTAGCAGTAAATGACGCATCCATTTCAATTATTAGACCAAGCCTAAAATAAGTGAATCTAAAATGAAAACTGTAGCCGTAAACAATGCACTTATTTCAACTATTAAACCAAGACATCCTCTCTTACAAAGTGTGGAAAATAACATTTCTTCACTCACGCCACAACTGAAGATGCATCTGCACAACTGTATATACTTAGTACCTTACTAACACAGTCCCTGGACAAAGCTCTCTTGCCATAAACTCACTGCAGGCAATGCTACATTAAACTGTACTTTCCGCATTCATTACACAGTTTTATAATAAGGGCAAATAAAGTATAGAACATTAAATGCGTCATGGAGCTTCCTCCTGTAATCCTGTATTTGAATCCTTCAATTGCATTTGCCTAATGAGTAAGTTTATCAGGTTAACAAATAAAAAACAGTAGCAATCATTACTTAGTGTTCTCTCTCTCTCTTTTACTAGTATATGAACATGTGTAACCCCAACAAATTTATATTTTTCTTCTGTAGATCTCAACACTACTAAAATGCAAAACTTTGTGTAGAGGGGCGTTACTCATGAAAAAAGTCCAAACAGGGAAAATAAATGTATGGTACAATAAATCCGGAGGCGAAAAAAATCATTTTATCACCTGTGTATTACACAGGCCATGCCCCCCACCACTGGCAAACAGTGCCACAGCTTTCTGTCCACTGCCTCACAAGAAGGCAATAAGCAGAAAGCCTGAAAATAGCTGGACTGATAGTTTAAAGGTTTGGTAGAGAATCACAGAAACATAAGGTTTCTCTCTTTTTTTTTTTTTTAAACCTGGTAGACAACCAAATACGTCATTGAGAGCTGCAATCACTAAATAAGGGGGAGGGGGGCAGAGGAATGGCTGCAAGTGAAAGCAGTGCACTTATTGTTTGCTCTGTTTAATGACTACATTTGTGTGACAATGTGGAATTACTTGCATGTGAGACAAAGCTGAAACTGCCCCTGATTCTGCAGACTCTCTGCCTTTAGGTTTTTGGTCTAAGCATCAAAAAAAAAAAAAAAAAAACTAATCCTTAAAGACTGCAGTGCATGCGGCGGAGGGTGGCTGTGAATGAAAACAAATTTAATCCGTTGTGGTTTACTTATTTTAAAGCCTGGCCTTACAAAACCACTGTGCACTTACACGAAATATGCTGGAATATTCATTCTCTGGCAACTGTGTGTCTCACTGACTTCACAGAATGCCCCTGATGTCACCTCATAAAAACTGTCCTTTTCTGGCAAATCACTGAGGACTGCAGTCACTAAATGGTTGTGGTGGGAGGCTGGTGGAGGATGACAGCAACTTACTCTCTTGTCAACTGCTCAGTTTAAAGCCTAGCTTTACAAAACTGGTGTGCATTTGTACAAAATAAGATGGACTTGCTTATTCCATGGCAACTGTCCGAGTAAGTCTAGCTTTACAAAACTAGTCTGCATTTGTACAAAATAAGATGGACTTGTTTATTCCGTGCCAACTGTCCAAGTGAAAAAGTAGAAAAAGATTGCTGATTTTAAAGAATGCCCCAGATATTCCCTCCTATTTTTGGCCAGTTCCTCATAACAATTTGTGTTGTTTTTGCAAATCGCTGAAGACTGCACTCACTAAATCAGGACAGACATTTTCACTTTTCAAACTTCATAAACTTCCATGCAAGCAAAGGCAAGAAGAGTTCTAGCAACGTTTTGGAACAATATGTAAAAATCTTTCCCTGATCTTGGGTCTTTGTCACTCTTTTTTGGCTCTGTCCCTGATTCTTGCACTAAGTGGCCGGGAGATATTTTTATCACAGTAAGACAGGTGTATGTAATAAAGTGGCTACATCTGCTGGGTGGGGGGTCTTTGTGGCTGAAAGTAACTTTGGTGAGTTAGCCAGCTGGCTTTACAAGACAAATGTGCATGTATGTGAAATAATTTGAAATACCTGTGGTTACTATTTGTGTGAAAAGGCTAAAATTATACAGCTCTCAGCTATATCTGATTTCACAGAATGCCCCTTATTTTGCAACATATTTTTGGTCTGCTCTTTATTTATTTCTGCCACATAATGTAGAACTGTAGTCAATAAATAATTAGTAACATTTGAATTTCAGACATGTCCATTAAGAAATTTGTGTTAATGCAAAAACTGTTATTCTAGCAACTATTTTGTGTGTAAAAGAAATCTGTCTAATTCTGGAACTTTGTCCACAATCCTTATGCTAAGAGGTTGACAGATAATTTTTACAACAATTACAGACATGTACATAGCAAAGTGGCTATATTTGTAAGCTGGTTTTGCAAAACTAATTTGCATTTGTATGAAATAAGTTGGAATACTTGGGCTATTGTGTACCTGAAAAACTGTCTCCATAATTATTTACTTACTTTGACCACAATCAGATATACAAGAGGTACACAGTCAGCATTAACTGCTGGGTATGAGGACTGAATGTCAATGAGAATGGCTGAGTCTGGCAGTCAGGACAAAGTTAGTTGTTTAGTCCTGCAGTAGGCTTTTGTATAAAGGAAGCTGTAATATTTTACTGTGTATATTTATCACAGACATCTGACATGTACACGGTCGAGTGGCTATAATCAAGGAGTACTGACAATGGTGAATTAAAACAGCAGCAGTTAGAACAGCCTTAATCAAGAAGATAAATCCACAAAAAAAAAAAAAAAAAAAAAAAAGTAGTTATGTATGTTCCAAAAAAAAGTGTGTAAATGGGTGTTTTGAGGGAGGAGTCAAAAAACATCCAGGGCCCTAACTGCACTTAATCCACAGCTGACATAACCTTATAAGCAGCAGCAGTCAAACAAGATGCACAATAAAATCTCACATATTGGTTCATAGGCAAATACTAGGCTAGCTACCCTTCCTGGCATTTTAAGCCTAGCCAGTTTCCCTATTTATGCTCAAATTAACCCATCTTATTTGGTTAGAAACTGGCATTATCCACCTCATGATCAATAATTATATATTACTCCTAATGAAATCATGCCATATATAATTTAAGGGGACCCTGTGCATGGGATAAAGCATTTAGAACATGGATGTCCAACCTTATTTGCGCAGGGGTTATACTATACTCGGCAAGGTTTGGGCAGTCACATTACCATGTGCACATTCAAAACAGTCTGTTGCAGGACATACTGAGGGCAAGATTAAATGCCTTGGCAGGCCGGATTGTAGTCCTAAAGTCATCCATTGAACACCACTGACTTAGGAACTATCTCTGTCCATAAATAATACAGTGGAAAGTCTGGAGGTACATTTTCTGTTTCCTATCCAAGGATACAAGCTGTGCTTGAATACAGGCAGGGACGAGCTTTGTTTTACGTGGATGGGGAGTCTGTTTCAGAGCAGCAGTATCGTCTGCAAGATTACACCTGTTCCGCCAAACTATACTGTTGATGTTGCAGAAGAGGTTTATATCCCCTAGACCAAGTATGTGTAATGCCATATTTACTTAATAAATTTATTAGCTGGGTAGAATACCTAAATTGATACAAGGACCTTCTCATAAATGGACCCAGCCACATGAAGCATTATCCTAATGTCCACTTAAGAAATGGAAAAATGTCCGTTTGGTGTTTGCGCCCCTCGCCTACTCATCCCGCAGATACCAAACTAAATTTCATGTGTGTAATCATGTTAAGGGCTAGTAACACACACCTGCAAAGTACTCCAGACAGCCAAGATTTGTTACACAAACTGGTAGCCGCAAAACAATGCAGACTTTTTATCTGCACGACCCACAGACTTTGAAACAATTACACACAGTTAAGCTAAAACTACTCTACTTTCTATACTGAACTACAGTTCAGCACGCAGGAACATTGCTAATGTATATGAAAGTACATCCGTTACAAACTGCACTTTTTTAATTGTTGCCTAACGTGCAGTTGCAGATAAGGGTTTACACGTTTTCTTCCTTCTCTACTACCATGGTAATTCTGAATAGATGAATAAGTAAATAAATATTTTTTATCATCTTCTGACGTGCACAGGAATATATTCCTACTTTCCACAACAGACTCGTCTACACTGAATGATTTTCTAACTGGTCGCCCTATTGACTTCCCAACTACACTGAGCAGTGAGCACTAACATCGGTTATTCCCTCCAACGTTTATCAATGTCCCTTTACGCAGCACGTCTGCGGTGGCGCCCTCACTCCACTCGCAGAAACTGAAACTCGCCAATCACTACCCCTCCCACTTCCTGCCTCTTCCACTACTACTTATGGTCTGTCCACGACATGCGCCACACTTTATCTTAACAATGTGTAGCGCAAATAGTATGTTATCAATCCATACATTTTCTAAGTATATCAAAGTGAACGGACAAAGTTCAGTATAAATTCTCTGCATAAAGACATCGTGTGCGTGACGCGACATGATCAACTAGCCGCGCACAAAATAAGTCTGATCTTTTCCGTGAAATATATATTCAGTAACTCTTGACTCGGTTGTTGGATTCCTTGTTACTATCTTACCTGCTTTGATTTGCTATGGCAAAAACTCTAACTGCAGAATTCTTAAATGATGTGGACGGTTTCGGGTTTCCTGTCCGCCGTGTTTTTTTCCTCTCTTCTTTCTCTGTGGCCGTGTGCTCTCGCGTGACGTGACGGATTCCCTGTGTCATTTCCGCATAGTTTCGAACCCCCAGTGATAAGCAACCCGGGAAATTGGAGATACTGCTTGTCAACACTGAAGACAGGTTTATAGCTATAGTGTTGTCACTTTTTAAAAGTACGTTGTACAGCCACTGCGTTTATTTAAAAAGATCCTTGAGTTCCGTCTCCAAATAGTTCATTTCCTGAGTGGAATATTTTATGATAGTACTGTGGCGTGGCATAACTCATTAAGATGAAGAGAACTTAACATTTGAGTTCACCTTGAAAGAATTATAAAAATGATCGTAACAGCCATAGTTAGCAAAATAATGGAAGCAGAGGTGTAGACAGGAGTTTTGGAGTTGTACAAGCATAGAATGGAGCCTCTGTTTCAGACAGTGCATACTCTTTTATTCATTACTCTTTCACTAGCTGCTTTACCCTGTTCAGGACTGCAACAGGGGCTGTGTGATGGGGGCCTGTCCTAGCAACCACCGGGAAACACCGCATCTGCAGGCCGTTTGGAGAATTACCAATCCACCTGAACGCATTTATTTGGGATGCGAGAGAAGTTTTGAGTACAAAGTGGTTGGACATGCGGACTCCATAAAGAAGGAACTTGGAATCAAACTGTAGAAGCTATTCCTGGCTGGACTAATCAGTGCCGTGCTCTACCAACCACATACTTTAGAATTATTTTTAATAAATGTAAAAGTTACAGGCTTCAGCAAAATGGCCATTTACAGCCAACCAGATCACCAACAAAAATGTTTTAACATCAAATTAAATGGTGTTGAACATCTCACCCTTATGTAAATTATGTAAAAACAGGTGCCTTCAACAAAGATGTAAAAAAAAAAAAAAAAAAAAACTGAGAAACTTATTTTTTTTTTCAGTAGTTTGTACCTGTCTTCAAAGAGAGAAAAACACCTGGTTTGCTAATGACAGACCGCATGCTTAAGCCACAAAAAATGTCACAACTGTTTTGATTTATAAAGTGCAAAGTATGAACTTATTCTTGACATGCAGTGAACTCCCCACCAAGAACATAAGTCATATACCCACACCTAATGAAAACTAAGTATTTTGAACTTGATAGAGTCCCATTATGAAGTGCTTTTAAAAGTCTATGTATAAGAACTTTAAGGATTTTGGAGTGTTCCAGTTACATGGCTTCTGAATATCCACTGACTTTTTTACTTTTTATAAGTCTCTCTTAAGGCATCCAGACCAGTAAAGCCAATCTCCAATAGCTGTAGACATACATTTTGCCATTTCTATGTGCTTATCAGCACAGCATAAGTGGAAAGTTGACAGAAGCTATGTAGCTGGAGCAGTTGTATATCTTTAAGGAGTGATTTGCATATTTTCTTATTCACAGGAGGTTAAAAGTATTGTATAGTAAAGATTGTGGTTTGCCTATGTCTTTTTGATGTTTTTGCCTATGTGGATTTTCTGTGTGACCTTTTGTACATGTATTTGGTATAAATGTAAAATAAACAATTTCTCAAGTATCATTTGAGAGTTCTTAGTAAAACTCTCTTAGAGAATTATACTGGACCTTAAGACTTTCATTCTTTTTTTAATGATTTGAACACAAGTCAGTGCTGGAGTTTACAAGACCATATTGCAATTTTTTGTAGTCGTATTTTTCCATTGATAGTAAAGGTCACTTTTCTAGATAAGTAAATGTGATATATATCAATGTATGATTTAATGTCAAGTCAGCACAGATCAGTTATGTACATGTTGCATTCTGCATCTTGAATAGTATTCATATGCCCACATCTTACAAAAGCTGAACGTAAAGTAATTTAACACCTTACACATTCCAGCAGTGATGTGAATTGACTTGGAGTTCCTACAAATATAGGATTGTTACCTCTGAATATATATCTTTGTATAATCAGCTATAACCTTCTCTTACTTTGTGCTTTAAGGTAGAAAAATAATGGCAACTGCCTAAGTTTCAGTTTTCCTGTGATGAAGACTCACCTTGGTCAACCCACTGTTCAACAAAGCTTTAGTTGAAGCATCCTTTACCAAAATAGCACCTGTAGTATGGAACTCAGTCCCCCAAGAATCAGGGCATTTGACAACTCAATAATTCTGAGCTCTATGGTACAGAGAGATGTTGTCTTGACTATGACCCAGAGGACCTGCATGCAGTTAGTGACTAGGACTTTGAAAGAGACATGCAAGGGAAGTGGGAATAAGTAGCTTTTTGCCAGCTCACCCACTCTAGGGGGGGGGGGTCTACAGAAAATCTAATAAATCTCTCATGATGAGGGTAAATTACACAATTTCAAGGCAAACTGATATTAAAATTTGGCATAGAAGTGGGTTTGGAACTAGCTGTGACATTAGTAGTTCTAGCAAGCTAGGGAATGTTAGAAAAAGAACCTTGCATGAAGGGCAGCATATGAGACAGCGCTGACTGTTTCGCTCACAGCCACCTCCTGTTCTCCTACTCAACCCACTAGTGTATCAGTCCCAGCCTGGGGGAGGGACAAAAAGGAACAAATGGAAGTATAGGAACAGCCCTAGAGATCAGCAGATGGTCAGCTGGAGGGCGCAAAAAGGGGGCCAAAGATTTTTAACAAAAAAGAAAGGGAAAAGAAAAGAAAGCTGGAGATTATCCATCCCTCATAAAACTGTAACTGGCCACCACAGAGAACATAACTGTTCCTGTTTAGATGATGGTTAACTTAACACTAGGCATACAACAGTACACTTTGTACAAAGTTTCTAACCTGCTGTACTCTCATATTGAGTCTTTGCCATTTCTAACCATTATTAACTATATGGAGTATTCAGAAACATTTAGTACATAGTACATATTGGAATGGTGAGGATGCAGGGAGTAGAGTTGGCAAAGGTAGATGAGTTTGAGTACTTGGTATCAACAGTTCAGAGTAATGGTGAGTGTGGAAGAGAGGTGAAGAAGAGAGTACAGGCGGGGTGGAATGGGTGGAGAAGAGTGTCAGGAGTGATTTGTGACAGATGGGTACCAGTAAGAGTGAAAGGGAAGGTCTATAAGAAGGTAGTGAGACCAGCTATATTGTATGGGTTGGAGATGGTGGCACTGACAAAAAGGCAGGAGTTAGAGCTGGAAGTGGCAGAGTTAAATATGTTAAGATTTGCACTGGGTGTGACAAGGATGGACAGGATTAGGAATCAATATATTAGAGGGTCAGCTCAGGTTGGACGGTTTGGAGACAAAGTTAAGAGAGGCGAGATTGCATTGGTTTGGACATGTGCTGAGGAGGGATGCTGGGTATTTTGGGAAAAGGCTGCTAAGGATGGAGCTGCCAGGTAAGAGGAAAAGAGGAAGGCCTAAGATAAGGTTTATGGATGTGGTGAGAGAGAACATGCAGGTGGTTGGTGTGATAGAGCAATATGCAGAGGACAGGATGAAATAGGTTCATAGGTTGGTATTAGGCTATCAGCCCTAGGGCCTATACAAGCCTAGCCATAACAATTCCCTGGATGATCCACTGTGGTGACGCCTAACGGGAACAGCCGAAAAAGAAGAAGACATATTGTTAAGTGAAATCACATAAGGACTGCTGATAAGCCATAAGACAGAGATTCACAGAGAAAGGCTGTGCTATGGGAGAAATAATTCAGTATGCAGGGTATACAAATAAGTATCATCATATATGCAAATCATATGCAAATGACACCAAGAAATATGCAGAGTGATTCAGAGATGTAAAACATTGTCTCTTTGCTTTGCACCATTCATCCATTCTGAAACTAAGAAACTTCATTGTACAGGAGCTAGACTAGCAAACAATACAAATTAGTGATGTCAACAGGTATAGCTGATCAACAGGTGTTACTCTCCATCTTCAGAACCAGTGTTCACAATGTAGCACATTGTAAGCTTCTGCTGTGCAGACAGGTCCACAAATACCTAACATACCATCACCACTATGATCAGGACATTTGACTGCTACTATGTGGTTAGGGAGACAATGCAGGAAGACATGTTACCCAAACATGGAATTAAGGGGGTTGTATGTATTGCCCATCCCTCTGAACAGGAAGATATGTGTAGGATTAGCCATCCTTGCTACAGGGACTTTTCAGCATCTGGCAGTGGATACATTAGGAATTTGACAAGCAACAGCCACGCACATCATGCACCAGTTTTTTGACATGATGCTGCAACATATGGAGGAGTATATATGGTTTCCATGGACAACAGAAAAGAGAAAAAACACTATGTAGACATTTTATAACATATGTTATTCCCCTGAGGTCCTGGGAGCCACTAATTGCACACATTGTTATCAAAGCCCTACCTGCTCCACATGTGCACATTAGCTGCAATGGCTGCCACTTCATTAGTTGCCAAGTGGTGTGCAATGCATAGGATCATAGAAAGTTACTAGGCTAATGGCCCTAGGGCCCTTACAAGCCTAGCCAAGTTCTATTCCTATTTCCATGATCAGCACCTATTGCCCCTGTCCAAGAGGGACACAGGTGGAACCCCCATGGTGAAATTACAGTTACCCATCCAATCATCCAGACTGCATTTGAAGAGGGCCAATGAGGTGTTCTGTTTGACATGAAGTGGGAGTCTGTTTCAAAGGTGTCAATCTCTGGGAGACAAATCTGTCCCTCCAGCAGGTTCTATTAATGTGACACCAGGTAAAGGTCTTTAGACCGTGTAACCCATATACTATATTAACTTACGGATATGCAGCATTTCCAATAAAGCTGAGTCAGAGATTGCCTTGTATGCAAGGCAGAGATTGCCTCTGAGTAGTCTGTATGAAATAAAGTGACTGATTTTAGATGATCCACATAGGACAGATGCTGAAGACCTTGAAATTTCCTTATGAGGAACCTTTGTGGTCTTTCCAATTGCTGCAAGTGCTTGGAAAGGTACATACCAGAAGGAGCGTTGTACTCAATTATTGTCCTGATGATGGAAGAGTACAAGGAGGTTATAACTTTTTTTCTGGAGGCAATGACCTTACTTATGAGATGAGCAATATAGAATGCCCTTCTTACCACTGTGGAGTCATGGTGGTCAAAGGTAAGGTTGCTGTCAACCTGTGTGCCCAGGCTTCTCACCACTGAGTGCATACGTAAGGTGTTGCTATTGATGTGATAGTTAGCAGGAGCATCATTCTTACTGAAAGGGATGATAATACATTTTTTTGCATTGAGATTAAGGCCATGACTTTGGGACCAATCATCTGTTTGTGTAAGACCCTCTTGTACGATGTTGACATCATTTGCAGATTCCATGACTGCTCCCAGTTTGCAGTTATCAGCAAACTTTGACAGCCACAGACCTTTAGTTTTTGCTTGTACTTCGGAGAAATAGATTCCAAACATTAGAGGTTCCAGGACTGATCCCTATGTAACACCACTGGTTACAGGTCTGCTGTTGGAGGTGGATTCTCCCTATTTTGACTATATGGGTTCTATCAGTGAGCTAGTTAGCAACCCATCTAATGATATAAGGGTTGATACCTAGGTGGGTAAGTTTGTCAATGATGCATGAGTGGGGGGTAGTGTAAAATACCTTGGCTAAGTCTAGGTAGGATTTATGCTGAGATTTCCCCTCATCCAAGGCCTTGGTGACTGTCTCGAAGAAGTCCACCAGGTTCAACAGGCATAATCTCCCTTTGACAAATCCAAAGTGAGTAGGGGTCAAGTGTTTGGAGATTGCCTATATCTTTGTTGATAAGGTCCATGATGATTCACTCCATTGCCTTGCAGATAAGGCTAGTCAGGCTAATTGGTCTGTAGTTACTAGGGTCAGTGAAAGCACCACCTTTGTGCAAGAGAATAATGGTGGCCATTTTCCATTCAGCTGGGACAAAGCCGGTGCCTAGACTAGGATTGAAAAAAGTATCCATTGGTATTGCTAATTCTTGTTGGAGCCCATGTAGGATGCAGCCTAGGATGTTATCATGTCCCATAGATGCTGTGTTTTTGGCCTTAGAGAGGAAGTTTACACCCTGCTCTTTAGAAATACAAGGTAGGGGACAGGTAGTAGAGATGTCATGTGGTATGTGCATGGAGTAGTATATGCAATGTGTCTCTGCACTACCCTGACAGCTTCCTTTATTTCCACATCTGAAACGTGTGATCTCTATCAGCATTTAATACTGGATGACTTTTTACAGAGTCATCTAGTTGACAGTTGCACATGAAGATGGGTATATAGGCCAGTAAATATCGTTCCAATTCAAGCAGGCAGAAGGCCACACGTAATCATGTCCACCGTTATATGTTGCAGATGATGCCTTGGAACTAGTGATAATGACTACCATCTGAATCCCCCCAAACCATGGCTGAGACTGCCAACAATACTGCTCACTTGTAGACCTTGAACACTGTTGAACATGTGTTAGAACTCCTAACATGATAGTTCCATTGCTTGGATATATCTTGCAGTGCACTGCGGGATGCACCAGAAACCTACAGCCATTTACCTGAGGTGACCACCATGTTACATAATACGGTAGTATACAAGCAAATGAAACAAGATGGGAACATCACAATATGTTTGACAGACTTCTTGCATTAGCAGAGGAGGGGCCAGGTGCAGAGTCATTAGAAGAAAAGGATGCAGTGGTAGGCCACGCATGGCAAAAGTGGGTGCTATACACTGAGATTCTGGCAAAATGGTGGCACCTGATCCGTAACTATGGGATATGATACAGACAGCAAATAGTATAACTGATACATGCAATATTTCATACAGGCTATGTAATAAAATGCACCAATTGGCCACGCTTTGCATTAAACATTACCTTACCCACACTGTTATAGGGTGGGCAGGACACAGTCATCATCGTTTGTACAGGTAGGGTAAGTCACAGAGACAGGTGACAGCAAAGTTATCATATGGTCATGAGTGGTTGTGGTAGCCTTTCATACATGTGAATGCTTGGGAAGAATCAGGGCTCACATCCTCCAGTAGCAGGGTGGAGCTGCCATGTTATGGATATTGGCCATGTGTACTGAGCTGGCCTGTTGTGTTGGGGCTTGATGCTTTCTGTGGTCAAGATAGCATGGCACTTTGGGAGCATGTATCTGAATCCTGGTGTGGGATTTATGAACTGAATGATGGCCATGGATTGGAGTGGTTCTCTGTTGGCCACATGGGGATAGTGATTGTGTAGAACTGCATGACTGGAACTTCTTTTGGAGGTAGGAAGTTTTGGAGTGGAGACTGAGGAGAGTCATTAGCCACAGTTGTTAAACAGGGCACACTGGGTGTGTTGAATGTAGTATTTAGAGACAACACAGACCCCATCTCCTGAATGGTGAGTTCATTTGTGTATAGGATCATCTCCTTTGCCTCCAGATTCCCCTATGACCAAGGCCAACATGGCCCAGAGAAGCAGAATGAAGAGTGGTTACCATCTGGCTCATGAATGCATCCACTTGGAGGTTATGTGGGCTACCCAGGATCTAAGCAACACTGTCATCTCCATGGCTCTGTACTACATGCCACTGTGCAGGTTCTCCCATATACCATGCAGGTATTGCATGTTATCATGCAAGCTATGCACTACATTCAACAGTTCTAACTTGGTGTGTATGGCAGCTTTCTGTGTCTAAATTACTGAGCTTCATGTCTACTGTTTGATGCACAGTGCTGCCCTAAATCACAGAAAGATGCAGAGTCATGACAGCAATGCCTATCAACACACCTGTCCTCTACATTGTGCACACACATCAGAGGTAATGTGCCTGATGGATGTTGTCTATGGTGGTGACTCTTGTGAAGCCTGGTGGGACTCACAGTAACAGGAAGTCCAGTGGTAAACACTGGCAAGGCCAGAAGTCCAGCCTGCCCCTTCTCTGGTGCATCATATGTGGGGAATGTATGTCAGTTATCCAATGTTAGCATTGCTGATAATGCCGCTGTGTTGTCTATGCCATGAACATGTTGCAATCTTTGTCAACTCAGGTGACCTGCTGACATCAGACTTAAGTCATCCTGTCATGTAGTACTCTAGACCAGTGAAATATGTGCATACACAAAGATAGCACACCTGTAGCAACAGTGAAACATATGCGCCAGACTCCCAGTATGTGGCACAAATACTGGAACATGACACAGTCTCTGAATACCGTATGGGCACATAGATACTGTGAGGTGCAGGGCAGGGCATTCCATTTGCAGCCTGTAGACACCTGGAGAAGAGATATGCAGAGTTCTTTTGCTGAATATGTCCTCACACATGCAAACCACTGTAGGTCATGGAAATGTACCTACTGGTAATAACTTGGGTGTCTCCTATAGACAACTGGAAAGCTGTCTCAAGCTCACCTCCAACATCTAAGGCACTGACAGGGATGAGGATCTGCTCACCCTCCCAAGTTAGAGAATACTAGAAAGTTTTCCACCTCTGTGAGTCACTCTTTTGTGGGTCATCTACTGCCTGTGGTGGACATGTTCCTGGAAATGGGCCATGCCTTAGTCTTTGCATGCAATAGTTATATATCAGTTATACTTCTCCATACCTGTACTATGGATCTATTATGACTGTCTCCAGCATCAATGTCTGCATCATTCCCTGCCATACACATGGTTCTATAATGCTTTGTTTGTTTTAGTTTTTTAAACACCTTTATTAAAATTTAACTTTGTAGACAATGACATAAGTACACATGCAATAACAGAAAAAAACCATAACAACCATTTTCATTTTCATACATTTTGCATACATGTATCATTAACTTCAACAATACATAAATTGCTCAATTCATGCCTTCCCTTAAACCTCACTCCTCCTCCTGAACATTATTCTAATGTATTGTTCCAACAAATTCCATTTATTTCTAGGTGGTTTGATTTCTACCTTTTCTAAAGATCCTATGTCTAGTTCTATTATTCCTTGACAATATTCCGTACTTCACCTACTGATGGTTTTGATTTTGATTCCCATTTTCTAGTAATTGCTTTTTTCTCAGCCAGTAGCATTAAACTTAGTAAGGTCTTAGTATATCTGGGCAGTTCAGATCTGAAATCCCAACTCAAAATAATAATTTCCTTAGTTATAACCATTTGTTTCTCCAATATTTCTGGCAAAAAATTTTGTAGGGAATTTTTAAAATTTGCCAACTCATTACAGTCCAAAAATATTTTCTCATTTACCTCTCTTTGTCCCAGCATATTTTTGGTATTTCCCATTTACATGATGGAACATTCTTTGACATCTCCTTGGAGTATGAAATACCTAGAACACTTGCAAGCAAAAATCCTAAACCTTCTGAGCTTTGTTGCATACCTAGGGGGCATACAGATATCTTCCCATTGTTCCCTTGCATATTGCCTTTCCAGTCTCTCTTCCCAATGTTTCTAACTGCCTCTGAATTATTATTGTAGTCATCTTGCAATATTTTATATACCCTAGTAATTATCCATTTTTAATAGCAACTTCTGTTCTAAACTCAATTAAAAACTCTACCAGATCTGGTCTTTCACTTTGCTATCCCTTTCTCTATCCATATGCTTTGATATCAGTCCCTGGAAGAGAAGGTAGTCTCAAACCTGCAGTCCAAATTTCTGCTTGGTCTCATCCCAGTCTATCACCTTTCCATCTCTCATTATTTGCTGCCATTACATTGGTTACTTTGCTAAATTCTTCGCTACTAAATTCTAATTCCTTTTACCCTCTTTTGCTATTTTTTTAAATAAATCATATTCACCTCTTCCTTATTTGTATACTTTTAACTGCAGTCTTTCCTATTTGTAAAATCTGATTTCTCCAGTTCATTGTCAGCTTAGTTCTTAGAATACTTTCTGCTACTTTATGAATATAATATTCTGTATTAAGGACCTGTATCCAAAATCCTACTCTTGCCTTAATTCTTAGAATCCTCAACCCAGTTTCATTATAATCCCTTTCCACTTTAATTTATAACCTTCTTGTATTATGTGTATGAACAGTAACTGATTACTCATTCAAATCAGGTAATCCTAGTGAACTTGTTCTGTAAGGGGAATCAACTCATACAGTTTAACTCTTGCTGTCTTCTCCTCCCAAATACATTTATTCAAGTCTTTATTAATTATGGTCCACAGCATCTGCCCTGGTTGATAACAATACAGTTGATCTGTTCATAAAGCTAAAAGGACTATACACATTTGCACTGCTTGTATGTTACTATCCATATTCATATTCAAGAGCTTCCAGCTTCTCAAGTTTTATATTATGTATTGTTTAGTCTATTCTCACAAATCCATAGCTGGCATAATAAAATAACATAGGTACATCATTTAATCTATAGTCTTTGTTTTATTTTAATTTATTTTATATCCTAAAAAAAAAGAAAGAAAAATGAACTGTTTCAGAATGTTCCACAACACCAAAGTATCATTTTTGGACTTATAAAGTACAACATATTATCATTTGGAAATAAAGTTAACTTTTCGTATTGTGGGTGCCTTAATTTATTTGCTAATAGCTATAAACATAAAGCAAATAACAAAGAGGATATCTTTGCTTGATTCCCTGGTTCAAACACAGCTTGTCAGAGTGGAACCCTCCCATGTTAAGTCTTGCCTCTGACCCTTCATATTTCCTCCTTACTAACCCTATTATTATATCAGTGAAACAAATGATGTCATTAGACATAAACATTTTATAATTATAATATAAAATTGAAATGGGTCAACAAAAAGCTGGGTTTGAAGGGTCTTTACCATCTTTGGGTAATATAGCCAGCACATCTTTTCTTGCGATATACCAGTACACCCCCCTTTTAAAATATTGTTAAAGAAATTCTTCCATGTCTTTATCATTTTCTTCTTGCTCAACTTCCAGATTTTCACAAGACTGCCATCTATTCCTGAAGACTTCCCTGTTGATTGATTATATATCATAATTTTATCTCAGCTAGTCCTATGTTAGTTATTAATTGTTGAGTTTCATCTTCATCTAACTATAGCACAATTAAGTATTCCAAAAATATTTCCATTTGTGGTTTTCTTGGTTTCCACAATACTCTTCTTTATGCATATTTTCATGAAATTTTCAAATTATCTCTAATATCTTTATAGGAACTCTTTTTATATTTCTAGTTATAGGCTCAACAACCTGTTTCACTTTCTATTCTCTAAGCTGTTATGCTAAAGATGTTTGTGCTGGGTCTATATCACTTGAACGAATACACTAATGATCGAATCACTATTTATCAAACTCAGTTAATCGAAACCTCATTTCAGTAAACGATTGTTTAAGCAAGATTTCTCCATCAGAAAGAAACTAGTGGTGCAACTGTAATAAAACTATACAATTTAAAATTCAGCAAAATGGGGGGGGTGGATTTGCCCCCACCCCCCAATGTGGGTGGCTGCACCTGTCACCCCCCAACTAAATATACCAACTCCAAGATCACACTACAGTGGGGAAAAGGACTAATTCCTGATGATGGCCAACTACTTCCTTTCCCTGAGGAAGAATTTCTTAAACAATCATATGCTGAATTAAGGTTTCAATTAACTGAGTTCGATAAATAGCAATTTGATCATTAGTGTATTCTCTCAAGTGATATAGACCCATTTGTGCTCTGGAGTTGTTATAGCTGTTTAACATCAACCCTTCTAAACTCATGAATATTATCCAAATACTACCTTACTTTATATCTAGCTCTTTGCAGTTTTTCCTCTTCTTGTTCTATGAGATTCTCCTTAATCTGCAATACCTTAGCCTTTGTCAGCCCCTCTAAATAATTTCTATTACTTCTTTCCCATATCTTTTCTTTCTTTCTGTCATCCTTTCTTCCTACCTTCCTTTCTTTTTTCCATGTTTCTCCATTTTCATTTTATCCCACTCACCAACTATTCCTTTTGAAGAAATATCTATATTCCCTAATAACACTCAAATCATGTCCACTAAACATTTCTTAAAGTCCTTTCTTTTTAATAATAATTTGAAAAGCACAAGTGTCTCATTTTTACTTAATTACCCTGCATATTTATTTTAGTTTTACTGGTACATGATCTGAAATAGTTATTGAATGTGTTTCAAAACTTTCAGTTAAAAGCATATGTTCCTGAGAAATAACATTTGTGTCCAGACTAGGCTGATTACTGTACCTTGAGGAATAATATGTACTTTCTATCTGAGTCTCTAGTACTGAATTCATATCTCCTGTATCAAGCATTGTCATATTTCTTCATAAATTTACCCACTTTTGTTATATGATACATCCTTACTATTGGAAATCAGGTTCCAGTCCCCACCCATAAGTAATATTCCCTGATGAAAGCTTATTTTTTCCTCCCAAAATTCTCTTCATAGCAGTTTTAGGTGGAATATAAATGTATGCCAGAATAATCTTCCTCCCCTGCCAGGAACCTCTTGCTACCATAAATTAACCATTATTATTTTCCCCTGTTCTATCACTATAGGAAACACTCAACTCAATATTACTCTTATTTTCCCTTGTCCCTGATATTCTGCTGAATGTCCACCCTGAAATCCTTCCTTCATCAAATTAACATACTTATTTCTACCCAGCAGACTAATCACTATGTGGTTGCTTCTTCTCATCTCCACTTCAGCCTATCTAATATTCTTCAAGACTTTTTGCTTCAGCGAAAACACTCAAACAAAAATGTAAATACATTTTCAGAACCCATCATCCTCTTTTAACTTAGATTAAGCATACAAATCTATGTACATTTCCAATAAATAAAGTTTACTACTCCAGATAGGAGCAGTTGCCCCAAATTGATGTCTGCACCCACAGACATTAACAAATCTAAAGTTAAGGTTACCCATGCTGAAGCACATGTTACAGTCTGTGATCCCACTAACACTAATTGCTATTTGTTCTCTTTTTATCTCTAGTTTTCTCCCAGATGTGAAAAACAGCCTGCATGCTTTCAGTAAACCTGAACGTTTAGCTCTAAAAAGTGCACTGACTACCTTTAAATTAATTAACTAAATTGTGCACTGTCACAGTAAATGCATTTAAGTATTAAGATTGCCAATATATATTTAAATGTTAATTGCAATGTATCCTGCACAATTCATTCAGCAGTGCTCAGATTTCTCATGATTAATTGCTTTCATCTGCACTTGTCTATTGACTTTTCAGATGCATAAAATAATCTTTGGAAATTTCACCCAGAACACACTGTTTAGCCTTTTTATTATTAGTTGTTGTATCTGTAGGCTTCTTGTCTCTCGGTGAAACCATTTGCTAAGATAAAATATAGCTAATGACTTTTCAAAGACAGGGAAGAGCTAGAATTTTCAATGATTTTCATTATTTTATCTTTTTTCAAGCATGCTTGCTTAAAAAAAATCTAACTTAAACCAAGGACATTAATCCAGACAGCCACATCTACAAAAACAGGGGCAATTATTATCCTAATTCTGCATATAATGTCTTCAACAGTGGTAGATTGTAATAGGGGAATTTTGGGTGGATACCCAGAGCACACAACTTCAGTGGGGCCCATCAGGCTATTTGGTAAGTTACATCAGGGCAAACATTAAGGGAAGAGAAGAAACATTCAAATATTAAAAAATGGCCCTTTCTCACCCACATCTCCCAGATTTAATTATCTGGGTTCACTTGGCATTTTGACTGCTGTCAGTTAGTTGCACTTGCTTTCATTGTCTCAAATAGATTACAGCTGAGTCAATGAGAAGAGTGCAAGCATTTGAATTAATGCGAACAGAGCTGCTTGACACAGTCAAGCTGGTTTGCTGAAGGACTGGATTTGCCCTGAGGATGTTTTAAAGAGTAGATTAAGATTTAATAACTGGATTAAGCTATATTTTTACTTGAAGATTTTTTTACAATGATGACTCATAACCTGAGGATAGTGTCATGCTTATTGACTTACTCAGAGGATTTGCTACATTGTTTGTGTGTGTGTGTGTGTGTGTGTGTGTGTGTGTGTGTGTGTGTGTGTGTGTGTGTGTGTGTGTGTGTGTGTGTGTGTGTGTCTAAGAGACACTCCCTCATCTGAGGACCAGGACCCAGGAGTCACTCACTTCAAAGATCTCCTAAAATCAGATGAATCATTAAGGATTCCAGAAAATTCACTTTTTTTGCCTCCTTTTTTGTTAAGCTCATAATGGAGTCTGGTTAAGTGACTTGTTCGAAGCCACACAATAGACTAATGAATGCAGAAGGAATCAAGCACTGTACCTTTGACTACAAGAAGCAGCTCATCAAGAGCTTAGAGTCCAAGTCCTCCAAAGTAACTGAAAGTCCCTCATTTTTTGATAAACCACTAATGATTACAGTCAGTCAGTAATGGCAGTTATTAAAGTTTCATAGCTTTTGTTGCTCAGAAAATATATGTGGATGCTAAACCTGTTCTGTTATTTTTTAATGAATTAGAATACTCTACCTCCTATGTCTCCAGTTTTGCAGAACCTCTCTGCTTTTTCTCATTTTTATCCCCTGTCACTCATTAACTGGTCTGCCACTTACCACAGAGGAGTAAATCTTGAACTGTTAAGGAATTGGTTTCTGTGCCCAGGGTACAGAGTTTGATTCTTTCCACTTTTATTTGCCTACTTTGTGACTTTAATCAAGTAATTTAATCACAAAGTGCTTGTGCATCTTCCGTGAAAAGGGACAATTGTGTCTATCAGGCATACCTGGTTAACAAATAAAGTAAAAAAAATCTGGTAAATTACTGAGGATTACAGTTAGTCAGTATTGCCAGTTATTAATGTTCTGTAGTCCTTACTGTTCCAAAACTGCATGTTCATGCAACACATGTTGGTCTGTTAACTTTTTAAATAAATTAGAGTTCTCTGGTGCTTAAGGCTCTGAACTGTTAATGAAGTTCTTTTGTGTAGTCAAAAGTACAGGGTTTAAGTCCTTCCATCTCTATTTGCCTTTTGTGTGATTTTGAATGTCAGTCAGTGTTCCTGGGTCACCCCGAAAAGGAACACTTTGCTCAGTGTTTTTATCTAATTAATAAATACATAACAGAAAATAATATTTAAAAGTTATCCCTTTTGGACCTTGTTTTGGCCTTGTCCAGAATTCCTGAGAAAAGACATTGAGAACTATTTTGGTCTATTCCTTATAAAATGGCAAACTGTCATGAATTACAGTAACTAAATAGTGGCAAGCATGTGAAATTCAGACTTTGTATCCTTCAGAAAATGTTTGCTAATGCAAAGCTTGTTATTCTAATAACATTTTAAATAAATATGAGAAATATTTAAAATCTCTTCTTTCTGATTTCGGATCTTGTATTTGGATCTTTGAACTAAGAAGCTGGGTGGGTATAGGGGAACAATGGGCTACACTGTATGATTCTCCCAGCAGCAAGCTAAAACTCACTTCTTGGTCACTATTCATTTATTTGTTCATTCATTTGATTACAAGCAATCGTCAGAGTGTGTATAGTCATATAAGGGTCTGTAATTCATGCTCATGTCTGTGTTTGTGTGTAAATACTTGGTTTCTGCATCCCAGAGCAGGTATGTTGTAAAGTAAGGAATTGATTGTAGTAAAAGAAGCATCATCACATGCGATATGGTCTCGAGTATGATCTTTGAGTTCTGTGTTTTGTTGACTGTTACTGTGCATTTATTATTTAACTGTGGATAAACTGGACAGCATGAAACCTATGAGTTTAATGCTGATATTTTCACTATGAGTACATGAATTTCAGGAATAAGGGTGTGAAATGCATTGTGCTGAAACTGTTTGTCTTGTACTTAGTGCAAATGAGAAAGGCCATGAGCTGTTAATTAGCTACTGCCTGTAGTGCAGGATTTGATTTCCCTTGGCTCTAATTTATGTGCTCTGTAGTACACTGACCAAATCACTTCATCAGACAGTGGTCCTGGACTTACCCTGAAAAAGACTACTTGTGTCCAGTATGCTGTCCCAAGCTGTTGGCAATTGCAGTATACATTTGTCTTTTGAATTCCTGTACTGTTCACATAGATACTGGTTGATTATGAATCTCAGCATGTCTGTTATATTTAATGAATAGCCAGATGGATTTTCAATAAATGTGAGTTTTAAGAGAAAAGTTTTTCATGCTAAGTTTGTTTTCAATGTTAGAGTATTTTGTGTTGTTTAGCAAATAGCTGTCAGTCTTTTTGTTGTAAAACTTGCATTTTAAATTAAATCCAAATCTGTATGATCATTGTAAAAGTAAAGAAGAACATATTATGCACAAGCTGAAAATTGCTTTATGGTTATTGGGGAGATACGGCAAGTAATGGGTTATTGGTATGGATGGAGGGTGGTCCATTACCCTTCCTAGGGCCCCATTTGACCATGAATAATCCAGCTGTGCTGGCAGCACTAGCTAGAAGCCACAGCAGATTAGTATCAACTAGTATCTCCTTTGGCCATTTGTTCCACATTATGAAAGGTGGTGTTCCACATTTTGCTGATGGAATGTTGAGAGCAATGCACCCTGAATTATAATGGCTAAGACTATGTCATTCCAAATTAGTAGTAAAAACAGTGAACTGTAATTGCCATTTGCTGTTATATTTAACACGTTAAAGGCCACGTGTATGAGGACTACCTGTCACCAACAATAAACAAAGAAAATAATTTGGCACATTGACTCAAAGGAAGGGTGAAAGCTGGATAGCAGAAAGATTACTGTTGTCTGGTGCTGCAAGTGAAATGGATTAAGAAATGGTAGCATCGTAGCCTCACTTCTGCATCCTGTTTGTATCACTAGTATTAATGGTAGTAGTCTCATAACTCTCAACTCTCCCATTTTTGCCAGAGAATACAGACTTTTAATCTAAAATATCAGGATGCCTCAACTTTCTGAGTGGCCTCATTAAATTATAATTTCTAAAGATCAGTTCAACAGGCATTGCACCGATGCTGGTGGCATAATGATGCTATTAGAGCCATAACTTGACACATACAATAGCGTCACCTACCTTTGGCATTCAGCCAGTTAGGAAATCATTGACTCCACTTCATTTAGTGCAGTAAAGCTGTGGATCTGATTGATGAAAGGTATTTCTAGTTTGATAATAAAGGTTCATAGGTTCATAGGTTAGTACTAGGCTATCGGCCCTAGGGCCTATACAAGCCTAGCCATAACAATTCCCTGGATATTTATTCCCACAATATTTACTTCTCTGGACCCCTGTCTAGCAGGGCGACTGACATGATCCCTGAGGTGAATTTCCTATCTCCCATCCAATCATCAAGGTTCCTTTTGAAGAAGGCCAAGGAGGCACTCTGCTTGACATGTATGGGCAGTCTATTCCAGAGTATGGGGAGTCTCTGGGTCAGGAACCTATCCCTCCAGCATGTTTTGTTCATTGTGATGACAAGGTTTAGATCCCCGGAGCATGTGGCTCTGAGGGATTGGGATTTCTTTAAGTGGAGTATGTCCAACAACTCAGGGTTTGACATGGCCTTGTATGTTAAGCAGAGATCGCCTCTGAGTAGACGATATGCCACAGAGTATAGCTGGAGTTTTTTTAGATGGTCAGCATATGGCATATGCTTTAGGCCTGTGATTCTTTTAGTGAGGTATTTCTGTGGCCTTTCCAGCTGTTGCAGATGTCTTGTGAGGTACATACCAAACGGGGCATTATACTCTATAAAGAGTCTAATGAGGGATGAGTACAGTGAGACAATGACCTCCTTTTTTCTGGATGAAAAGCCCATAGTGATGAGGTGTGCCACATAGAAGGATTTCCTGACTGTTGTGGCGAAGTGGTTATCGAAAGTGAGACCACAGTCCACCTGTGTCCCTAAGTCTCTCATCACACTTTCAATGTTTAGTGTACTGCCACCTATGTGGTAATTCATGGGTACATGTTTTTTTCCAAAGGGGATAACTATACATTTCTTGGCATTAAGCTTGAGCCCATGGCTCTGGCACCAGGCATCTGTTTCTGTAAGACCCTTTTGTAGAATATCCACATCATTTGGGGATTCAGTAATGGCTACCAGTTTGCAGTCATCTGCAAACTTTGTTAGCCAGAGTCCCTTAGTGTTGGCCTGTACTTCAGAGAAGTAGATGCCAAACAAGACTGGTCCCAGGACTGAACCCTGAGGTACTCCACTTGTCACTTGTCTGGAGCTGGATTTGGAGTCAGCTACTTTTATAGTCTGAGTTCTGTCAGTACGCCAGTTGGCAACCCATCAAGTGACATAGGGATTTATGCCCAGCTTAGTAAGTTTATTTATGATTCCAGAGTGGGGGCTGGTGTCGAAGGCCTTGGCAAGGTCCAGATAGGCTTACCCTTGTCCACAGCTCTGGAGACTGATTCGAAGAAATCAATCAGGTTCAGGAGACAAGATTGGCCCTTCACAAACCCAAACTGGGTGGGGTCCAGTGTTTGAAGGTTGCCAGTGTCTTTGTTTATAAGTTCCATGATAATACTTTCCATACCCTTGCAGATCAGGCTTGTCAGACTGATGGGATGGTAGTTCCCGGGATCCAAGGTGGATCCCCCCTTGCGGAGTGGGATAACTGTAGCTGTGTGCCACTCAGTGGGCATGAAGCCTGAGGTGAGGCTATGATTAAACATGACACTTCGGTGAGGTACCAGTTCATTTTGTAGTTCATGTAGTACACAGCCTGGGATGTCATCTGGTCCCATGGATGCTGTATTCTTAGCTTTGGAGAGTGCGGTTTCTACCTGTGTGTCTGTGATTACCGGAATTTGGCAATCTTCTGGTATTGAGATGGGCCCTATTCTTAGCTTTGGAGAGTGCGGTTTCTACCTGTGTGTCTGTGATTACTGGAATTTGGCAATCTTCTGGTATTGAGATGGGCCCTTTAGGCGGTGAGAGGGGGTGAAGTTGGCACTAAATCGATCTGCCGGGATATTGGAATATCCTTGGGATCAGTATATTTAATGCCATTCTGTTGAAGCTCAAAGCAGATCTGAGCATTGCCATTTAGATTCTCGACATAACTATAGAATGCCTTGTGGTTGTCTTTGGAATCTTTGGCAATTTTATTTTCGTAACTAGCTTTTGAGGATTTTATGAGGGATCTCAGCTTCCTACTGAGGCTGGTGAGGGAGTTTTTTGCATCCTGGGATTTTCCCCTTTTTTGCAACAGTTTCTTCCTTCTGTTGTATAGTTTGTTTATAGCAGGGGACCACAAGATTGGCTTCCTTTTTTTGGAGGAGAGCATCTTGGTTCTATTTGGGATGCCACAATTCATGCACGAGTGGATGTGCTTGTACAGTACCTTATTGTAGGATTCTGCAGTCGAACTTTCAGATCCCGTCTGCATGGGTGTCATGAAGTTTGTCACATCTGACTTCAGTAGCATGAAGTTGGCTTTGGAGAATTTTTTAAGGAGGTTTTCTTACTGGGGGGTGGGGGTGGGATGTGGATGTCAAGGGTGATTTGCTTATGGTTAGACCTGACCAATGAGGGGGGTGACCACTGGTGTGGAGCATCTATATCCCATGTTGGTAATGACCAGGTCTAGGATATTGGAGCCTTTGGTGGGACAATGGATTAGTTGATCCAGGGCATTGGAATTTATGAATTCTAAGAACCATTGGGAAATGGAGTTGGTACTCGAGTATTTTTCCCAGTTAATGACAGGGTAGTTGAAATCACCCAGTATTAGGGTGTTTGGTTGTATCTTAATATTTTCCAGTATGTTTAGAAAGGTGTAGTGAGAATCTTGGGGAATGGTGGGGGATCTGTAGCAAGCTACAATTTGGATTGCAGTCTTACCTAGTGTTAGTTGCACCTGGAGAATTTCAGATGCATTGTGTTGGGCAACTAGCCTGGAGGTGTGAATATTCTTGGTGAATATGGACACCTCCACCTGTAGGTGATAGTGATAGTGAAGTGTGGAGGTTTTCTCCCCGGGCCTCTGCTGAAAATGGACTTGGTAAACAAATGTAAAATAAAATAAAATAAATAAAAATAAAGATAGGAAAAAATGCATAGAAATGAAGTGCCACCAGAGAATTTTTCTCTGTTCAGCACACAGCAGTATAATATGGCTCAGTCAGAGGCTTGAGCAGCAGCAGAAAAAATATAATAATGTGCTTAACTGGGAAACATTTCTGAAAATGGATTGTGTGTGTTAACTGTCAGAGTCATGCCATATGCAAATGGAGTCTTGGGGAATCAAATCCTGGAGCGCATGAAGACAAAGAAGCAGTTTTCGTAATAATAGCTCATAGTTTAAACCCCCATTCCATGACAATACCTCTTGGCTGTTCATGATTTTGCTTCATAATTTTGATCTGTTTTGCATAAAATTTAAAAACTTGTTTTCTGGCAAATAATTGCTGACTGTAATCACTAGATAATGACAGACATATTACATTGCAGTGTGTGTGTGTCCCCTGAAATAAGTTGGGTGCAGGGGACTGGGGTGGGAGGCAGGTCAGGGGGCTGAGGGTGGGAAATAGTGGGCAGGGTACCCATGAATTGAAGACAGCCTGAGGTCAGGATGTACTTATCCACCACTGGATAAAGCTCTGACTATGACACAGGTGACCTGAGGTTAAAATGCAGCTCTAGGAGCTGGTATGGGAGGATGGAAGTAAATAGCTGCTATTGGCTCACCCATCCTGGGAGGGGAGGGAGGCAGATGGCTCTGGCTAATGACTAGTGTGATACTTAGTGGGAGCACTAAGCGTTGTAGCAGTGGATCATGAGCCTGTCGGTATATGCTGCCTGTGTGCAGCCACTTAAGCTAAGACAGCATGAGGAACACACTCCCCAGTGGTCAGCAGCATGCAAGCAGAGCTCAGTAAGCCACTGTATGGCTGGGGGATGTTCCACTGACATAGGGTATACCATCCCAATGGACCAGTAAGCTGAACTGCTCCTACTACCCAACTCTCACTACAGAGAGAAACAAATGGGCTGAAAAGGCATTCCAGGCAAGAATTAACAGTCATTGGACTCTCACCTACCCTTAAGATCCCTGGCTCTCACTCCCCTTGATAGAACAAATTAGGCCAATTGGGTGAAGGTAGTGCAGTCATCAGGCAGGTCCAGCAGAGAAAAAAAAAATAAAATGCACATACCTGAAAGGTGGGTGTGGTTCTCCCATATCATAATCATCTCAATGCTGTGCATAAACACCTCTGGCAAGAGGACCGTGAACATCTCCTCTTCTGGGATGAGGGTGGTCAAGACCAATGTTGTTGGTCAGGTTGCCCTGCTCCAGCAACATGACCTCTCATGTGCTCTCCCTTGCTGTTTTCCCGCAGTCAGAGTCCTTCATGCAGCACTCAGGCATCAAACAGCTGTTGCCTCCAATGGCATTTTCAGTAGCCATGAGTTCTTCCCACTGTTTATACAGCTCATGTCCATAATCACTGTACCTCTGTAAGAAAGTGCCATCAGTGCTGATGGCATTAAAGAAGATCCAGTTCTCCACCTTAGTGAAACTTACTTTCTGTCTGCACATACCCACCATACCACAAGTGAAACACATGCATATAACAGTAAATAAATGTATTGGTAGGCAACAATCAATCAGTAAATAAAGGATACCATGGACAATTTCTAAATGCAATATGGTAATAACCTGCTCAGGTTGAAGAGTTATGGTCCCAAATGTCTTTGCTATGTATGTCTCCAAAACTTCATAGTGCCACTTACTAGCCACTGCTAAACCGTAAGCAGTGGCATAAATGCCAGGCACTGAGATATAAATGAGCTAACTTCTACAAAAACAAATAATGGGATTACTTAGCAGTGTTATGTTTCTGACTTATGTCCCAGGTGGTACAGCAGCTATGCTGCAGGGAGAGCAATCATGATTGTCTGAAGAGTATCTACCATCTGAGCACTGTGGACAGACGTGTGGCTGTATGGCATATTGAGTGTTGTGTTATGACGGATATAGGGCACATACATGTGTAATGGCATATTGCAACCCTTTTTGGTCCCACAGTATCCCAGTCATCCGTCTCATATGTGCAGAGGTCACCAACTCACCCTGATCCAGAGCAACAAGAGTTACACATTGATGTTCTGGCTAAAGGTGAGTACTGTCTTGCTGTATTTTTCAGATGAAGTTAGGAGCTCATGGTATAACACATAGTGACACATACTTGTCACTGGCAGAGTTGTGTGCAAGCCATGCATATCATACACTATAATACACTATATGTGTGGATGTGTGTCTGTATGACATACATCAGGCATCAGGTGTCAACCACTTTCATATATATAACACTGTACAGATGAGAATGAAGTGACCAGACCAGGAGGGAATAATACAAGCCATAAAAAAGGAATGCAGCCTCCATGGGACCCGATAACATCCTAAGCTGCATCCTACATGAACTCAAGCATGAACTTGCAGCACCATTAGGCACCCTATTCAACCAAAGCCTGAGTACCGGCTTTGTCCCAAATGAGTGGAGGACAGCCACTGTCAACCCTTTACACAAAGGTGGAGTGTCCACCGATCCAGGAAATTATAGACCCATCAGCCTAACTAGCATGAACTGCAAGGCCATGGGACAGATTATCATGGAACTCATTAACAGGGATATTGGCACCCTCCAAACATTCAACTCCATACAGTTTGGCTTTGTCAAGGGGAGGTCATGTCTGTTAAATCTGGTTGACTTCTTTGAGACAGTCACCAAAGCCATGGGCGAGGTGAAGACGGTACACACTGCCTACTTTGACCTGGCCAAAGCCTTCAACACTATTCCCCACTTGGGCATAATAGATAAACTCTCTCAACTAGGCATCAATCCATATGTTACAAGATGGGTAGCAAACTGGTTCACTGATAGAACCCACCTAATCAAAATAGGGAAAGCCACCTCAAGCAGTAGACCCATAACGATAGGCATACCCCAGGGACAGGTCTTGGGGCCTCTGTTATTCGGGATATACTTCTGTGAGGTGCAGGCCAAAACCACTGGGCTGTGACTGACCAAGTTTGCAGATGACTGCAAGCTGGGCATGGTCATCAATTCACCAAATGATGTGGACGTCCTCCAAGAAGGTCTCAGCCAAACAAATGACCGGTGCCCGAAACATGGCCTCAAGTTGAATGCCAAAAATGCATCATCATCATCCCATGTGGGGAGTGACGTCCCCATATATTATCAAATTAATAATAATGTCCTAAGCATGCAATCAGTTGTGAGAGATTTGGTTACCCAGGTTGATAGCAACCTAACTTTTGACCACCATGTTGCTTCTGTTGCATGGAAAGATTTCTACATGGCCCACCTCATTAGTAAGGGGATCTCATCCAGGGACAAGGAGGTCATTACATCCCTTATAGGGCCAGTTATTGAGTGCAATGCCCCCTTTGGGATGTACCTCGCAAAGCACATGCAGCAGCTGGAGAGACTACAGAGGTTCCTCACCAGGAGACTCCAGGGCTTCAAACATCTATCCTACACAAATAGGCTAAAAGCCCTGTCCCTCTACTCAGTTTCATACAGACTCCTCAGAGGTGACCTCTGTCTGGCATACAAAGCAATCTCAGACCCCACCTTGATGGGACTGCTGCATATCCGCAAGTCAAGCTTCACTCCAGTAACCCACACAAACAACCTCAACCTGGTCTGTGACATCAATAGGACTTGTTGGTGGGACAGATTTGTGTCCCAGAGACTCCCCCATCTGTGGAACAGACTCCCTCTCCACGTCAAGCAGAGTACCTCATTATCCCTTTTTAAGTGCAACCTGGATAACTGGATGGGAAACAGAAAATACACCTCTGGGATTCCACCTGTGTCCCTGCTGGACAGGGGCTTTGGGTGCTGACTTGTCTAAACATGGGCTAAACTCTTGGCTAGGCTTATAAGGACCCTAGAGCCAATAGCCTAGTAACTTCCTATGATCCTATAAACTATACCACTAATACCCAGACATGGAAATGTCATAACAAAGCCATCACCTTACCTAACATGAACATTACACACAGCTGAACTCACCTATAGCAAAGGCTGCAGCGATGGTCACAAACCATTTAGTAAAAACTACAAGAAAGATGCAGACAAGCTATACTTTTTACTGTGTAATACCTTAAACATGCTGTAGTGGAGGCCCATGAGATATATACAAATTAACTCTTAAGGATACACCAGTGTTTCAGCTACATGGCTTCTGAATGCCCATGACTTTTTACTTTTTACATCTTTACTAGGGCATTCAGAACAATAAAGCCAAACCCAATTAGCTGTAGACATGTCATGTTTTGCTCTTTTTCTGAGCTCATCAGTATAGTATACATGGAGTGCTTAGCCATACTTTTAAAATGCTGAGTTTAAAATAAACCAGATGCTAGCTGATATTAGGGGGGGCTGCAAAATATTCTACATAACATCCAAAACCCCCCCCATAACTGTAACCAAGGAAAACATCCAGGGGGGTTGGATCAGTGACTTCAATGACTGCAGACGAACACACACACACACACACACACACACACACACACACACACACACACACACACACACACACACACACACACACAAAATGCTCATGCTCAGCTACTTCTGTTTCCAATGCTGTTGCAGCAACCATAGCCACTAATTAAAGAAGAAGCAAAATCCTGTAGATGTCATCGCAGCAGACAATGAGCAAGTTCCACTTGATTAAGAAGAAAATGAGCTTTTATTGATAAATACAAATAAAATACGATAAGCGCTTTTGGCATAAACTGCCTTCTTCAGATCGTGTAATGTAAAGACCAGCAATGGTTTAAATAACATTGAAAAACCAATCATAATGAGGCTTTAGTCACTTCCTTTTTCCTTTGGTTTTTACTTCCAATCACAATGTAGCATCAGTGAACTTATTTGCATGAGCTAAGGAGAACAAGATCTTGTAATTGGTACTTTGATGTTAGCCAATCATTTGTCTAACTAATGGTATTATATCCAATCAAGATGCTTCTATGTTCTACTAAGGGTACAGAATTACTGTTCTGTTGACAACAAATCATATGCTTCAGATTGGTTGTCATTTCCAATCGCAATACAGCCTTAGTAAGTGTATTTGCATAGATTGAAACTGCTATTTGGCACTATAGCCAAGACCAACCAATCATATGTCCCACTTTGGTTCTTACTTCTAACCACAATGTAGCATCAGTAAACTTATTTGCATAAACTAGAACTGCTGTTTGGTACTATAGTCAGAATCACTAATAATCCTTGTATGTATGTAAAGTTAATACCCATGTCAAGACTTAGTAAGTACTTGATAAATATAGTTTCATCATGTTCTCCTTAGTTTCTACTTCCAGTAATTTAATAAAAGCAAGCTTTACACCTTAAAATATTAAGTTACATTCTTACCTTGCATAACTAAACACTTATAGTTAGTAAGTGCTAGCACAATGTTTTCTAAACTGCATAGAAACTTGTTATCCAATGGAAATAAAACTAAATATATAAAGTTAAGATATCCAAAGGCATAAAAAAAATGTTTCAGTTGCAAAATATGTTAACTAAACATATATCCAGCTCAGAGAATTGCTTGTTACAAGACTATATAGGCTTATAAACCTGCCAATTAAAATTATTATTATTAAGTTTTTTTTATGTGTATTTTATTATTATTAAAATTGTATTACAACATGAAAGTCCGAGTGTTCTTTCATGTCAGTTTGAGAAGAAAAAAAAAAGTAACAAACCACATGTATGTGAAAATATATTGCTGACTATTTCGGTCAAAAGACTCATTAAGAAAAGGATGACATTTTAAAGCGCTCATTGGTCAAACAAGACTGAGTTTGTTAGAATGTCTGCCCACATTCGCAGCTGCAGGAAGATAACAAAGATGACTCAAAGGAGACTTATTCAGGTAAGTGATCGCATTGGAAAAAACAAACTGCAAAACAGCTCACCTACAAACATCATTGGTTGCCAAGGTTAGTAAAAAAAGGGGGGTCTGCCCACTTTTGCGGCTGCAGGGATATCTCTAATACCTTCTTGCACATTTTAACTATTTATTTAAAGCTTGAAGCCTTATCAGTAGATAAGTATCTTGGGGAGAAGAAAAAAAATATATAAACTCAACTGTAAATAACTTTACAAGAAATTTAACAATCACAAGCAATCCGCCACTAATTATGTAGGCTGGCCTTCCACAGCTAATGTGGAGGGATGCTCATTGATATGGCCAGAGTTGTGTGATACAAGTTATTTGGGAGACAAATGTGGACATCCACCGTAGTGCACCCGATGAGGTGGAAAGGAGTGGCACAGGATGTACAGAGCATACAACTAGGATGCCAGCATTAGACTGTATTCTTTATTGCATCCCATGATATGCCATCCAATGCCACATCTGGATCCCCCTAATATCTATTTACACAAACCACCACAGACTAGCTATATGCTGTCTCACTAGCATTCATTGTCAAGAAACCATCCTGGCCCATTGCAGGTTCCTTTACCCTTGCACAACATAGCATCCCATCATCATTGTAGCTCACTATATATCCATGATCACCAGGGACACATCAGAGATACCACAGAAGATAGCCAGCACTGTCTATTTGATCCAGCTGTATTAACAGAAATCAAGACAGATCTCAGCAACATCCTTATGTGTTGTATCCACAACCTCATCAATGTTCTCTGTCTCCCTTCTGATTGTAACTTGATCCCTGGCAAAGCATTGCTTTCCCACAGCAACCTCCATTTCATGATGAACTGCAGAAAGCACCCTGTGCTGGGCACTGGCATGGCAGGCATCATCTAAGATGACTGACAAATGTTCATGTTGCTCTGTAAGGGAAAATAAAACAAGTGTCATTGCTAACATATGTGATACATATGGTCAACTGAAATGAAATGCTACATGCAATATCCATATTATAGATTTTTTTTGCAGGAAAACAATATTAAACATGTTCCAAACAGCAACTTAAATCCATCATTGTGCCATGTCTATGGCTAATGGCATGCATGTTATGGCTATATACCACCCATGAAAGGAAATGGTGGTGGTCATGTATGAACATGTAGTCCATACTGTGAATACACGCAGGTCATGGCAATGCACATGTATGGTGTGGCAGTAGATCCTGGGTATGTGTACATGGCATGCTGCATCACAAGCACAAATACAACACATCCTCCAATGGAATGACAAGAAAACATGGCACAACTGCAAAATATAACCACAAAAGTGGTGAAATAAAAAATATACAACAATACTTAATAACATTAAAAAGGCATACTTAATGATATATACAGGCACGCAATAAGCAAAAGCTGAACCCATATATCAAAGTCGCATGCATTAGCAATGCAGAATTGACCCAAATGTATTTTACAATATAGCTGGAAGTAAATAGCACACGGGTGGCAGTTAAAAATACAGCTCTTGATGCTGCCAGCAGCCTGCCAATTAAAGGGCATGCAGTTGTGAAAGAATCCACAATGAAACAGGGCACATACCTGACTTCTGAACGGTAGGCACAGGGAGACTGAGTGAATTGAATATTAATCCATAATACATTATTTCAGATATAATGGGCAAAATGTTACATGACATCAATCTTTCACTACAGGGGCTATCATGAGGGACAATGAATGCACATGTAAACTATGATGTGGAATTATTACAGTACACATAGATGGCAAACGGAAGCATTCACAACAGCATACAACACACATTATGCAAAACTAAGTTGTAATGCTAGTCCAATAATATACTTCAATTGAGAACAATACATAATTATAAGCAAGCTAAACAACACAGATTCCATGTCTGACACAATATATTCATGTGATACATTATATTAGATAATCAGGTATCCATCTGTACTTGTGACACTTTTTAGTTTTTAGATCTGTAAGTTCTGATACTGTTTGCCTTTGGGATGTGCAAAATTGCCATCAGAGAGTGGATTCATCAGAGCTAGATCACCTGATCATAGATCACCTCTCAATGAAGTGCAGGAGACCAAGTATAGAGACAGGCTTTATAGACATTTTGTTTTTGCCTGTGTTTTCCTTTTGTATGTTTTCTTTGTGTACGGTCTGATGGTCTAGTTGCTGCATGTGTCTGTTCAGGCAGTGTGTGAGGAGATATAATGTATTGATGTTGATGCTGTGGCAAAGTACAACAACTTCCCTTCATCTAGATTACATGCAATTTACTTACATTTATGCCATGTAATTAGGAGAGATTTTTTTCAAACTAGAAGATGTTGGTCAAAGTCCAGATTACTGTCTGTAGTCTGTCCAGAGATCCCAGACTAGTTTTTTAATTGAAACAGTTGTTTGGGTTAACTCTTCCTTCCAAGGTAGCTGCTGCCAAGTAAAGTCCTGGTTGTTCTGACACAGTACTGTTTTAAGCCATGAGCCATGCACCAGCCATTGTTTTATTTTAGTATGTTGGATGGGTGCCATTGTCTTGGCCAGATCCTGATCATCAAGGCAGTGTGTCCATGGGTGAACTTGGTGAGCCTTTGACCTTTGACACAGACTCTGACACTAAAGAAGTAGATGCCAAAGAGGAAGGGGCCCAGCTGGAAAGACCTGAGGTGACTGCTTCTGGTCAGTCCATTCTCATTGAGGAGTCTCGTCCTCACCAATTCCATCTTCCTGGTCATAAGGCCCAGCCAGTGTTCTATCCAGCATGTTATACAAAGGTTTATCAGAGTGAGTTATAGTTTTAAATGCATTATCCAATTAAGTATTGTATTAAATGCATTATCCAAGTATCACATTAAGCCTATTTGAATTTCTTTACCCTCTCATCCATTTTCTAAAGATGTCCATCAGATGTCCACCAGATTCAGTAGGCATGACCCAGAAAATGACAAAGCTAAATCCTTCATTGGTCTCTGATCCGAAGGTCTGGATGCCTTGCATGAAGGTTTCTGATACTTTTTTCCATGGTTTCTATGATAAGACTAGTCAGATGGTTGGGTGGATCTGTTGATGGTTCCCCCTTATAAAGAGGGATGAATGTTGAAGTTCTCCATTCTTTGTGGCACAAAGCCTGTTTTTTTAAGAATATAGCAATAGTAATATGTTAAATAGTGATAGGCCCAATTTTTTAGGCCATGTTTTAGACTATTGGGATGTTATTGTGGCTATTATTGGGCTGTGTTGAATAGTTTGTTGAGGCTGCAGGACATATTCTCTTTTAGAGGTGTATCTTTTGAGGTTATTATTGGGGAGGTGGGGGGGGGGTTTGATTTGGGGCTGAAGTTGGAATTGCCCAGCTTTGCTGGCAGAAGCTTACTCAGTGAATGTGGCACACTGGTTAAACTTCAGTTCACTGACTGTGCACAGCTTAACTACAGCTCTTTGAGGTTCTGACATTGCTGAAGAAGGCCTGGCTTAAGGAGAAGCTGATTGAATCTATATTATTTAATTCGCCGTGGATTTCATTATATTAGTCTCTTTAGCTGCCTGTTTATCTCTATGGGAGAGTTAGCCTGTTGTTTTTTGTTGTTGTTGTTGCTTGTTGTTGTTGTATAATTTGTTGTTTTTGGGATTTTACTTTAGTACTTTTTTTTGAGTTACTTTTCTTAAAATTGCATGATGTGGCTTCACAGCTCTATGGATAAAGGTTTCTGTATGGCACCCTTTTGAGTGGAGAGTGTGAATTGTTTCTGAGGTGTTTTGAATTTTAATACAATTCAATTTTCCTTAAAATTTAGTTAATAAAAGAATAGTTTTACTCTATTACTGGGATTACTTTACTTGATTTTGATTTTTTATGTAGTTGTAGCTTCACTTAAGGACACAGTTGACATTGGGAGGCAGCGATTGGGACATTTAGCACATGAGGGTGCACTTGTGAGCATGCTTCAGTCCAGTATGTTGGACTTGTTACTGGTTAAAGGTGCAACTATTAGGAGGTGCTTGTAAGGTCTGTGTCCAGTACCCTGTGCCTGCAGATATGGGGCCATGTAGGATCCTCAGTCCCCAGTCCCCAATTAAAGTCCCCATGGTCTCATCCCAGTAAGTTATAGTCCTACAAGTTTGGGCATGGGAATAGAAGGTGAACTATAGCTTGCTATGATATGGTATGTGATTTTTATCTGTGGTGACCTGCATCTGAAAAACTCTGTGCACATGAAACTCCAACCAGTCATCCTGTTTGTTTAACCAAGATTGATGCTTTTGTTGCTGATGTATGCTGAGACACCTCCACCTTAGCTGCTGGTCCGGTGCTAAAAAGTGTGGAGTGTGGAATAGCGTTGCACTGCCAGGGTAATCTCTGTAGATTTAAACCATGTCTTGGTAACAGCACAGATGTCTACATTCTCTATTTTGATGAGGATGAGGGAGTTGGAGTTCAGTTGTTTAGGCTAGGCTCTTAGGATCTTATAATAATGTCTTGATGTTCAGTTGAGTTGATTTTGCTATGTTGGTAAGTTTTCCAATTTGGTAATGCCTAAGGCCCCTAAAAGGAAGGATAAAGGATAAAGTTTTAATGTATATTTGAAGAGAGTACAGGTGCAGACCATCCCTGGCAAAGAAACTTGGTTTGTTAACCGTGTCTTCCCATGCTGACAAATATAGCCTCCCCTTAGAATGACACCAGAAACTGAGCCAGTTGATGAAGTCAATCATTCTTTGTTTGTATTGTGGCATCATTCCTGGTGAAGGCAAGATGCTGCTCAATGCTAGGCACATACCAGCCTGAGAGAAAGGCTCTATGTAAACACATCCAAGAAAATATCCTCCACCTTAATGATGAAGTAGTTTGTTTTGAAGATTGGAGTATTAGTTTTTTTATCATCTTCACTTGGGGAGTTATTATTGACAAGTCTAAAATAATCCCAATAGATTTCTCTATGACATACTGTTGATTTCTTAAGTACCTTGTTTTAAGCTGTCATATTGGAGCATATGCACAGTAAGAAATGTGTATAACACATGTCAGTGAGAACCAGTAGTGGAACAGGTACTTGCCATCATTTGTGAGTATCATACATTCATGGGCGATAGCACGTGCAATGTATATATAATGTCTACAACAATGTGAACACACATATATGCACTAATAATCATTGCCTGCACAAAGGAATCCAGTCAATAAAGTCAATACACAACACATATAACGCTCTTAACTACCACTTGGATTTTTCAATGGAACAACATATTAATGACTGGACTGATGAACTAAGTAATGTTAGGCATAGATCAAATAGAACAGATTTAGGAAATGATGCATCTATTTTCTACAAAGAACATTCAACCCCTATGAAACATGATGATGCCCCTGAGAACTATGGAATTGTGGATGCAAGTACTCAGCAATCTGAGGATCCAGTTTGTTTAGAAGGAAACAAAAAAAGAAAGAAAGGAAGAAGTTCTCAACAAATAACGAGAAAGAAAAAGAAACTGACTAATGACTGTAAAGGAAAGAGAATATGTAGTAAAAAGGATTCTGCTTTGTTATGTAACACACTGGTGACAGGGATGAAGATATCTGTCTATCAGAAAACCCTCAGTCTATAGAAAAAGGCATCACCTTTCCAATGGAAAAGGTAGAAATAAGAGGCAAGGGGAAGGTGAAAAGGAAGAAATCAAAACTGAATGTGGAAAAATTGAAAAACATTACTGTAAGAAAAAAGAAGAGAAAGACAGATGTTGACTACATGGCTCAAGCTGTGAATTTACAATGCCAGCTGGATGAGAATTTAATATGCAATGAAAACAGTGGAATTAATAAGACTAATGGTGATGAAGATCTGTCCTTCGTAACAATTGATAGAGCAGATATTACAGTATTAGAAGCTGAAGATTCTTCAGAGATGGCCAACAAAGATATTCTTGTAATTGGAGATTCAGTTATTAGAAGAACTGATACTTACATTTGCAGAGATGATAATGAACATGCCTTAATGTAAGGAAGTATGGATCTGTTTTTATTCATGTCGGTACAAATTATGTCACCAACAAAGATTCTCTGACTGTTAGTCAGGAACTGACAGCCCTCCTAGATAGTATAGCTTGTACTGGTGTTAGGGCATATTTTTCACAAATCACCTATGGAAAGGAGAGTTGGGTCACTGTGAATGAAAAGATTTTTTGGATAAACACCTACATGGAAAAAATGTCCTGTTTTAAAAAATGGAAATGTATAGAGCATCCAAGCCTTTTTTGGGCACATGTATTCAGACAGAATGATGTGCATTTGTCTAGATCAGGGAAGAGAATTTTTGCAGCAGATATTTTGCGATATTTGACAAACACTAGCCAGGATTTTTGGCAGGTCAAAAATGAAACAGTTCACAGATAGTAAAATTTGATGTATCTCTGATGGTTGTTAATACTAGGAGCATTAATAATAAAGTTTTTTATTAGAAAATGTGCTATGTTCCCAAAAGATTGATGATGTTATAGTTTGTGAAACATGGTTAAAGAACAATGATTGGAAACCAGGTCTGTCAGGGTATAAATGTTTTTACTGTAACAGACATTCTAACAAAAAAATCAGGTGGAGGTGTTATGATAGGAATTAAAGATAGCTATGAGACTTGTGATTATTACATGTTCAATGATAACACCAATACTATAGACTGTGTAACTGTGACAATAAAGACAGCCCTGGAAGATATAACAATTGCTGGTGTGTATAGACCACCAAAGTCAAGTGCAGATGACCTAAAGGAATTCATGCATTTCTTACATGAAACACAGGAGGGAAGAATAATATTAGCTGGGGACTTAAATTTACCAGAAACAGACTGGAATAATATTGATTCAACAACGTTAGTAAAGAAATTATTCACAGAGTATATTCAGGAACAACAAATGCTTCAGACTGTAAAAAAACTACCAGGAGACGGAATATACTAGATATTTTGTGTTCCCAAAGAAATTACTGTAACTTCAAGTCAAGTTTTACCACCATTGATGTGCAGTGATCATGGGGTCATAAAGGTTAATTTGTTGCTAGATAATTCTGCCAAACTGAAATCTAAGCCAATGCACAGAAGGTTAATTACAGATTATACGGAAGCAAAACAGTTACTATATAAAACTAACTGGAGTGAGGTGTTCCGTGGAAAAACTGTACATGGAATGTGGAAAGCTTTGAAAGAGAAATTTTTGAGTGCAAAAAGTAAAAAAAAATGTTTAACATCAGGATCTAGGCACACAACATCAATGGGGTATATTTCCGTAAGAACAAGATACCTGATTAAGGTGAGATACAAAAAATATAAGAAATGGAAGAGAGGTCGAACTGCAACTTTGAAAACTGAAATAAACGAGCTAGACAAACAGATTAAGCATAGCGTTAGACAAGATCAAGAAAATTTTGAAGAAAATTTATATAAAGATAATGAGCATCATAGGAAACCTTTTTATAGATACATAAGATGTGGAAGGTGTAAAGATACACAAAGTGATAAACTGTGTGCAGGTTCTAAAATTTATTCTCAGACACAACAGATTACAGATATATTTACAAACTTTTATGCAAAACAGTTTGGCTCCACAAAAGGGGTGGTAAGTTGCCCTAGTGACATCCAGGTAACCCCAGATACTGGAATTAAATTAGATTATATTGAAAAAGAACTGTGGAAACTGGATCCAAACAAAGCACAGGGAGGAGACGGAATAAGTAACTATGACCTGAGAATACTTAAGCAAGAACTTACACTGCCATTACATCTATTATTCACTAGATCATATAAATATGGGGAGATTCCTCAAGATTGGAGACACGCACTTATTAAACCTGTCTTTAAGGGAAAGGGGAGTGGGACAAACCCAGAGTCATATAGACCCTTAAGTCTACTTTCATGTTGTGGAAAAATAACGGAGAAGGTAATACTGGATAAGTTATTGTCAGAACGGGACAGGTTGGGACTTGAAACCATAAATCAGCATGCATATGTTGAACATAGATCTATTACCACTTGTAACATGATGTTCTATAACAATATAATAACAGCTATGAATGACAAATTGTGCTGTGATGTGATTTATATAGATTTAACTTCAGCATTTGACATGGTCACGCACAAAACACTGATCAATAAATTAGTACAACTAGGTATTGATGTATTGTTGATAAGATGGATAGCTGCATGGCTTACAAATAGGACATGGCAAGTATCACATACCAACTGGACAGGTGAAATCCTTGGTTACAGTCAAGGTGTCCCACAGGGCTCTGTACTAGGCCCTTACTTGTTTAGATTGTATCTTACAGACCTTACTTTTTCATCTGAGGTGCTCTACAGTCTATATGCTGATGACCTGAAATTGAGTAAACTGATTACAAGTGTTACAGATAAGGCATGTCTGCAAAATAATTTGACTAAATTGACCATTTGGGCATAGGATAATAATATGTTGATAAATACATCAAAAACTAAGCATATGAGATTTGGGAGACATAAACTGAAAGGTGAATATTTAATACAGCACACAGTGACTGAAACTGTAGACTCATTTAAGGACCTGGGTATATGGGTAGATTCAGCTATGAGTTTTTCTAACCATGTCAACCAATTGGCTAATGATAGTTATAGAACTATAGGTTGTATAAAAAGATTTATAAAGTCTAGGAAATCAAACATGATGAAGTCATTGTTTGTTAGTTACATTAGACCCAAACTTGAGTATGGAATAACAATATGGAAACCCTATAGGAAAACAAGCATGAATAAACTGGAAAGAGTACAGCGGAAATATACTAAGGGCATCCATGGATGTGAAAATCTAAGTTATTATGAAAGACTAAAATATCTGAACTTGTACAGTGTCTCTTACAGATATTTAAGAGGAGATCTTAATCAGGTATATAGGGCATTTAGGGACAACTACCTCTGGGAATGTTTGGGGTTATCAAAAAGTACTAGAGAATCATCAGATAACCTATGTAGAAGATTCTATAGGAATGAGAAGTGTGCTAATTGGTTCTCTGACCGAGTAGCTGATGCTTGGAACAGACTACCAAATTACATTAAAGCAAGTACTAGTTTAGATATTTTTAAGAACAGTCTGGACATTTATTATGGGAACAAGTGGTTTGACATATTGGCAAGCTAGAAGGGCTTTAATGCCCATGCTTGAAACATTTATATGTATGTATGTATGTATAATTTGCTATTTTTATATACTGATGCCATGGTGCACTAAATGTGAATGCAGACTACCACAGTTCATACCAATCACAGTTCTTATAAATGGCAACCTACGTTGCTTGCAGCATGCAACAAGATAAGAAACATACAGATGTTAAGACCTTCATACATCACAGGCAACAGTAAATGAGTGTTTGCTGATTACAACAGAATCCCATATGGTGTTGATACATCTACAGGCATGGTACTTAGAACACAGGCCAACATGTAATTGCCACAAGAGAGTCACATAGCAGCTGCTATGTATGTTGCTACCCCCCCACAGAGAGGACAAAATTACATACATTGCGTCATGTTCCCACATAGTATCTTTGCTCATTGCAGCACAAGCTGCTCACCACCTAAAAACATAGAGGTCAGGGGTATATGCTTGGATGGGGCCATGACATGCTAAATACTACACTGGTGCTCATTGCTGCAAAAAGGTGTGGTATGTGATCATGAGCTGCATGCATGTCTATGTCCATGTTGCATCTGTTTAGTGAAATGCATGCTGCTCACAAAAATTCTACTAAGGTG